>NC_051315.1:135275679-135328281 GCF_015220235.1 Choloepus didactylus | reverse complement strand
GCGCTGCCCACCGGCAGCAACTTCCACCTGGGCTACCCCTGGCTCTTCCTGGCGCGCTATGTGGAGGGCGGTGAGCAGGGCGGGCCCGGCCAGCAGCAGCGCTTTAATGTCATGTGCAACCACCTGAGGTTTAACCCTTCCGAGGTGCGCTGGCGAGGCCCGGGGATGCACGCGGCCTGGCGGGCGGTCACGGCGGGGCCTAGAGTAAGGCCATTGGAGGGGGGGTGGTGGCGCAGAACACAGCATGGGATGCAGATTCGCCCCTTCCCCGGTTTCCAGGCTGGAGGCACCTGCAGGTAGATACTTTCGGAGTGAGACCCACAGCCCCGGGCGCCCACGGCTGCCGCTGCCTGGCTGAGCACCCGTCCCGCCCTCCCCACCTGCTGGCCCTTCCCGCCCCAGGGCCTTTGCACTTGCACGGCTCCCCTGGGCACTCGGGTCTCAGCTCCCCTGACCCCTTCCCTGACCTCCCTTCCAAGGGCACTGGGAAGTCAGCGGGGTGCTGAGCGGGGAGGGGCGTGGCCTGGCTCAGGCCTTGGAGGGAGGGGCTCCGATGGGTGCACAGGAAGGAGGAGTCCAGGCAGGCCTCTGAGCATCTCGGCCTGGCTCGCCGCAGACTCCTGGGTTTCTCTGAGACTCAGATTCCTCATCTGCTGGTGGGAGGGTGGTGAGAGCGAGCTCGAGGTTCTCCATCCGAGGCTCCGGTGGGTGGCCTCCACGGCACCCCACCTCCAGAGGCCGCGAGGCCGAGAAGGCCTGAAGGCTGCCGCTGTGTGGGGGAACCCCGGGGGTGCCGCTCCGTCTCTCCCGCCTACTCTCTGCTCTGCGGGGCTGCGGCGGGCGGCGACGGGCTGCAGGCAGGCGGGCGCATCGGTGTCCAGTGCGGCCCCTCCGCGCGGGCCGAGCGCTGCGCCTCCTCCAAGCAGGCGGCCGTCCTGCCTGCCTCCCGCCCCGCGGAGAGGAACGAGCCCTTCTCTTCTCTGCCCCCGACAGGTGCAGAAGATCATGCCCAACGACACCTTCTACTTCTCCATCCTCAGAAACCCCGTGGCCCAGCTGGAGTCCTCTTTCATCTACTACAAACACGTCGTGCCCGCCTTCAGGGGCGCGCGCGACCTGGACACGTTCCTGGCGTCCCCACACACCTTCTACAACGAGAGCCTGGGCCTGCGCAACGCCTACGCCAGGAACAACATGTGGTTCGACTTCGGCTTCGACAACAACGCGGCGGCCACCGAGGGCTACGTGCGCGCGCGCCTGGCCGAGGCGGAGCGGCGCTTCCAGCTGGTGCTCATCGCCGAGCACTTCGACGAGTCCATGGTGCTGCTGCGGCGCGCGCTGCGCTGGCGCCTGGACGACGTCGTCGCCTTCCGGCTGAACGCGCGCAGCGCGGCCTCCGTCGCCCACCTGTCGCCCGCGGCCCTAGAGCGCGCGCAGCGCTGGTGCGCCCTGGACTGGCGCCTCTACCAGCACTTCAACCGCACCTTCTGGGCGCGCGCGTACGCCGAGCTGGGCCCGCGGCGGCTGCGCGCGGAGGTGGCGCGGCTGCGCGCGCGGCGGCGCGAGCTCTCGGCGCTGTGCCTGCAGGACGGCGCGCCCCAGGACCGGGCGCGGATCAGCGACCGGCAGCTGCAGCCCTTCCAGCCCGGCCAGGCCGACATCCTTGGCTACAACCTCCGGCCGGGGCTGGACAACGAGACGCTGCGGATGTGCCGGAGCATGGCCCTGCCGGAGTTGCAGTACACGGCCCGCCTCTACTCCCTGCAGTTCCCGGAGAAGCCCCCGAAGAAGATCCCCTTCCTGGAGGACTAGGGGCGGGCCCGGGGGAGGGGAGCCGCCCCCATCGTCGCGGGAGGCCCTGGCGCTGCCTTGCTCTCGAGGCCGCAGGAACCACGCCGGGAGCGGCTCTCTCGGGTGCCCTCGCCCTGGGGCGGCGGTCCCAGGGTGTGCTGCCTCATTTGTGAAGCTGTGGGAAAGATCTTAGAGAGGAGACGATAGTGAGCCGGCCTTAATTAGAGGTGCAGCGCTAGCCTCCCCAAATGAACACAGGCCCAGGAAGTCAGGGAGGCTCCGGCAGCTGGGGTACAGGTCCCCGGGGAGCTCAGAGCTGGCTCCAACCATTTCCCGGGCACGGGGACCCCACACGGGTCACAGAGACCTCCCGTGGGATGCCACAGGCAATGCTGCCCAGGCGGCCGGAGCAGCTGGAGCGGGGCTGGGTGAGGGTTCGCCTTGGTCAGCAGCAGCTGCTGGCGTCTGGCTACATGGGGTTTATTTCCAGCCGGAAAGTCTTGGATTCAGAGTGTCCCCAGTTGCTGGCAGTGAGCCGTTTATCCCCACTCAGGCTGAGACTCTGCTCTCTGTGGCTGAGAAGGACCCTGCATACCCTTGGTTGCCATGGAGACTGCCCCTTGGTTGCCATGGAGACCACATCAGCTGTGGGTCCAGAGAAAGGCGGCTTCCGGGTACACTGTGTGCTGTATGTCGGGGGTGCTGAGAACCCCTCCCCAGCAGCCCGTGATCCCAACTGCCGGGGACCCTGCTGGTAGAGCAGGGTGCTCCCACCCTGCACCACATGCCCTGGGAAAAGTGGGGTGCCTGGAGCACCCAAGAAAATGAGCTGCTCTCGTACACTCAACCAGGGGTTCAGCCTGGGCCCTTCCACCCCCAGCCCTGAGGAGAAGCCCCTTCCTCCCCTCTCACCATGGGGGCCCTCGGCCCTGGGGACTGCCGTGCAGGCCGTGGGTCTGAGCGTCTCCACTCTGGGGTGGGCGATGGGAAGGAAATCCCTCTGTAGTGGGGGGGGCTCGGCATTTCACAGCAGGGCACCACGAACACTCAGAGGGAAATTTACCAAGGGAGGATTTCCAGTGGGTTGGAGAAAGTTGAAAAAAGAGAACATTTGGAGATTGGAAAAATGAGTTCCAAAACAGCTGAACGGTGACAGTGAAGGGCAGGACTCACTGCCGACAGCCGGAGTCCACCAGGGCCGTCTGGAGGACCACCGCCCTCAACCGGAGGGACACGCAGTGGGGAGGCGAGAAGGGGGAGCAGATCCGGGGGGAGCCGGCGAGAGGGCAAAAGGAGTCCTGGGGAGAGGGAAGTTAGCCCGAGCTGAAGAAAGAATCGAGTGTTTCCTGCAGGATCAACCAGCCCCCCCAAAATACAGGCCCCTGCCTCAGCTAGCACAGGAAGTGTGTGAGCAAAGCTAAGAAGGTTTGCTGCTTCTAAATACAGAGGACACTTATCTGGGGGGGGGGTCAACCCCATCTGCTGCCCACCCCAGTGGTGCAGGGACACCCACCCTCAATGGACGCTCCCAAGAGCCCATATCTGACTTGTTTTTGCTTTGAGGTTGGTGGAGAGATAAACTGGTGACATCTTTTTGGAAGGAAATCTATGGCATTTAATGAAATATAAAATGCAAGTGGTGTCATTGGTAATAGAGGATTTTGAAAACAACCTGTCTTGTTGTCTGTCCATCAGAAAGGACTGTCTGACATGCTAAGAAGCCCCACAGCCAATAAAAAATTCCTTTCTGGAGCCTTCTGCGTCATGCAGGGGTTGGTGGGGGGCCCGGCTGGCTGCGTCCCCCTGGGTGCAGGTGAGACGTGGGACTCTGAGGAGGGGGGACTTCCGCCCACCAGGGAGCAGGTAAGGAAACAGTCCCTCCTCAGTGGCGTTTAGACGGCGGCAGGGCCCCCAAGTTGCCAGGGTCTGGTGACACCCGGGTGAGCGGCTGCAGGGGGCAGGTGGGCCTGGGGCCCGCAGTGGGGAGGGGCAGCCCCTGGCCCGGCTTGTCGGCTGGTCCCAGGCAGTGTGTACTGGATGGGCTGGGAGGCCACGTGGCAGACCTTCTGATTTTTCTGGAGAAGCTGGAAATGTCGATTTTTATGTGAAACGTCCCCCTTTGAAGAAGCTGATCACTAACTAAAAAAGACTAAAAATTGCTGAGGATCTCTGTGGGCCATTCCTGGGACCTGGAGACCCCAACACTGTGCCCCTCCTGCCCGGTCTCCCTCCCAGGAGCCCCCCTGAACCTCCCGCGCCCTGACCCCATCGGGCTCATCTCTGGCCGACAGGGTCCGGTGCTCCCAGAGCTCGTTTCCCCCGAAGCACCTGATGATTCGGGACGAGGGGTCCCCGCCCTGCACAGCCCCGACACCCCCGCTTGAATCCCCTCACCCACGCACGTATGACCAGCGGGAGCCCCGGGAGCCAGGCCGTGTGGTTCATGCCTTCTTGGTTATTCATTTTGAAACTGTAGGTTTTTAAAGCCACGACCTGACTGTCCTTTGACAGTGTTCTGTCCTGGTAGATTTTAGGGCATGTGTAGGATCCCACTTCGCCTCGGTGTCCTCTGCCAGAGCCCGGGGGTCCTTCTGGGGCCCACACCCACCCCAGTGCCGAGTGCGGGCTCCCCCCGTGGGCCTGGGTCCTACCAAGGCTGGGCAAGCTGACGCCGATGATCCCAGGTCGTGGCAGCCACCTGGGGGAGGGTGACCAGGTGGGGGCGATGACCTCGGGGTCAGGGGTGGTGAACCAGGGTCATGAGGGATGACCTGGGGTCAGGGTAGCAAAACGGGGTCAAGCAGGGAAGACCCAGTGTCAAGGGGCAATGACCCAGGGCCAGGGGGTATGGTCCAGGGGTCAGGGGAGGACACCGCGGCGGTCAGGGGGAGATGACCCAGGCATGGGGGAACAACGGCCCTTGCTCCTCCCGCCTGCACAGAGCCGGTGTCAAAGGTCATGCTCGTTGGGGCCAGCAGGTGGGGAGTCCTGTGCACACAGGGTGGGCAGGGTCCCTTGTTGCTCTGTGGCCCCAGGACAGCCCTGCGGCGGGGTCCCCTGTGGGCACCCTGGAGGGAGTGTCTGCCGGGGCCTGCTCCAAGCCCTTGACCCCCAGCTGAGCGGCCCGAGGCTGCCTCTCTGTCCGTCCTGCCTTCCGTCCGTTCACCCCACACCCACGCACGTGCCTGCATCCATGTCTCTGGCTCTGTGGTGGCAGAGGCGCCTCAGGAGCAAGTCCCTAGGTGACCGCCCAGCTCCCTCTCCTTCTTACAGAGACCCCCGTGTTGAAGCGACGTAGCTGGGAGGGCGGCCGGTGCACTGGGGGCCTGAGAGCCACTGTCGGGGGGGTCAGCTCCGAGCCCGGCCCCGGCACAGCTCTGCGGGGTCACGGCCCCTGGAGGATGGGGCCACCGGACCCTTTGGGCCAGTGCGGCCTTGCTCTCTTCCCACTGGGCCCGCACCTGGGCCAGGCCATCAGGCTCCGGACGTCCTGGGCCACCTGCTGTCAGGAGGCCACTCGGTCCTCCCGGCCAGAGGGGAAGGGGGAGGGAGGGGAGGGGAGGGCTGCGGGGAGAGGGGGAGAGGGGGAGGGGAGGGCTGCAGGGGGAGGGGTAGAGGGGGAGGGGAGGGCTGCGGGGGGGAGGGGGGTAGAGGGGGAGGGGTGGCCTGCATCCGGGGGGTGGGGAGGGGTCCGGTCAGGGCTGCAGCGACTTCTGGGGTGGGAGAACCCCAATGTGAGCAGCCCACCTCTTCTAGCTGGAGCCTCAAGGGCCCAGGGTCCCCCAAGTCCCTGCCCGACAGGTCTGCACAGCCCCCATGGAGGGCGGTGAGGGTGCAGGGCCAGGCCCGGGAGCCCCTCAGAGAGTGTCTCTCCCTCCAGCGCCAGGACCCAGCTGCCCATCTGAGGCTCTGGCCTGGGCAGTGATCTGCGCCTGTCCGGAGACGGCTGGAGGGGTGCGGCCGAGGGTGCAGGGGTGTCTGTGCCCTGTGGGGCTCTCACCCTTCCGGCTGCAGCCTGGGACATGGCCGGGCCCCTGCCAGCTGCCCCAGTGGACCCTTGTCCCCACTCGCCTGGGGCCTGGGCTGGGCAGGTGGCCACCCAGGACCAGCTCGGGCGTCACAGCCTCCACGGCAGAACTCGGCCCCTGCACAGGCATCGGCGGGGGGCTCACAGGCTGCTCACCTCCAGAATGAGAGAATGATGGCTGGGACCACACAGACCCAGGGGCCCCCGCAGCTTAAAGTTCTGCAGTGGGTCCCCCCAGGAAATGCTGTGGGCCACGATGTGGGGATGAGGTGCAGACCCCGGGGTGGGCTTACAACAGCCTGCCCCAGCTTTCTGCAGATGGTCTGCAGGTAGTGCTCTCCTGGCTCCTCACCCCCCAAGAAGTTGGGGTACTCTCAGCATAAGGTTCCAGAGCAGTCTGGCCCCGAGCCATGCCCATGTCCCCCCACCAGGGCCTCCCCTCCCCACCCCAGGGCCCCTCTCAGCCCCCCAGGACCCTTCCCCTGCCTCCTTGGCCCTCTGCCCCGACTTCTGTGTAAAGCAGCCTCCATCGTCCCCATCCACACCCATCGCAACGCCCCGTGGGCCTGTGGGGCCTGGCGGAGCCGAGGTCCAAAGGCTGGGGGGGAGGTGGGGTGAGTGCGTGTACAAGAGTGTGCCTGTGTGTGAGTGTGTGTGTGAGAAAGGGTACGTGCCTTTGAGTGTGCATGTGTGTGTGTGCATGTTTCGGTGTGTGAGCATGTATGTGTGGTGTTTGTACTTGCATGTGAATGGGTGTGTATGTGTTTGTGGGCACACCTGCATGTGTGTGTACACGAGAGTGTGTGTATGTATGTGTATAAGTGTGCATATGTGTGTCTGGTGTTTGCATGTGAGTGCGTGTGCACACGTGCTCCTGTGTGTGTGTGCATGTGTGTGCACACGCGTATGTGTGCATGCACGTGTAGGTGGCCTGGGGACAAGCTGTGGGTGGGGATGAACGACTTTGGGGAGCCCCTGCCGAGGCCCCAAATGGCCACCCACAGTCTGGTCAGAGCCCTGGTGCCAAGGTCCAGAAGCCGTGGGGCACCTGCTGCTCTCCTGAGTTGAGGGGGCAGAGCCTGGGAGGGCCCCCCCAGGGCCCGAGAGCTCTGTGGGACCCCCCTCTGTGTGGGGAGGGTGCTGACCCACGGGCCCGGCTCTGGGCGGGTGCCACGTGCAGGGTGAATGCCTCGCTTGTGCCCGGACAGCTGGGGGTCACGCGGCGCCGCCACCTGCTTCGGCACAAGCCCCCTTTGACGGCGGGCCCGGGGCTCCCCAGGACAGGCAGCTCCCACCGCTCGCTCCGAGGCCGAGGGGGTGGGCTGGGCCATGTGGGGCGGGCAGCCTGCCGGGCTCAGAGGGCAGCAGGGAGGGGCCAGCGTGCAGCCGACAGCCCCCAGGAGCGGGTCACGGTGTGCTGCGTGTGGAGCAAGTGGAGAGGCTGGGTGGGCACCTCGGCGCAGGGGTGCAAGCGTGTGTGTCTGCCCTTGGCCCCACTCCCGGCTGGCTCCCCTCCTCCATCCCACGCCTCCCCCAGCGCTGTCGCGGGGTCTGTCCTTGCTGGGGTGAGCCTGGGGTCTCCCTGTCCTGCTCGCTCTCCCCCCGGGCTGGGCTCTCAGGGCTGCGCCATCCTGCCTGGTGGGTGCCTCTTCTGTCCCCCTCATCCCCCTGCCTGTGACCCCTGCCAGCCTCGCTGTGGGGCCCGCTCCCACATCCCTCTCTCGGGCTCAGAACAGGGGCCCCCGCGAGCAGAGGGTCTGGATGTCGGACCCCAGTCCTGCCCCTGGCAGGTGCCCTGCCCCTGCCATCACCGCAGAACACATTCCCGAGGGCGGCTGCTCTCCCCACAGGCCACGCTCAAGGCACAGGGGCTCAGTTCTCCACGTGGACATGTGAGGGGACTTCCAGGTCAAAGACGTGCCCCAGGAGTGAGGACACACAGCGGACAGCTGCTCAAAGGGACGGGGGTCCGAGCACACAGCGGCCCGTGGGCTTCAGGCTGCCGGTGAGTGACCAGCCGTGGTTCGGGAAGTGAGGCCGCGGGGTGCAGGAGCAGGGGCTCTAGGAGGTGCCGGGGAGGGGGCGCCCGGCGACGGAGAGGGGCCTCTTTCATCTCTGCTCAGTCACAGCACACTCTTCTCTCCACACCCCTGGCCACCATCTTCCTTCAGCTCCCAGCTTGGCTCTGGCTGCCGCCTCCGGGAAGCCCGCCCTGCCTGCCCAGCTGTAAGACTCTCATCACACCCTCCCCAATCCCTTCGGTAGTGACGAGCCCCTCTTTGGGTGCACTCAGCTTTCGGGGTGGGGAAGGGGGGTCTATCTGGGAGGGTTTAGACATGAAGGGTTTTAATTTTTCTCCAACCCCAGCTTGCAGCCAGGTTCTGTCGTGGTGGCTCCTGCTGGGTGGGTGCGTGAGGACGGTGCTTCCCAGGTGGGTGGGGGCCCCCTGCCGCCACTGCCCCCAGGCCTGGCAGAGGAGCTGCACCCCGCATCTGTGTTGAGAGGAGCCAGAGCCCATACTGCAGACAGGGTGCAGTGCCGCGGGCGAGGGTGGGCAGTGGAGGGGCCTTCTGGACCTGGGGGGAGGTGGGTGCTGCCCCGGGAGGGAGGGTGTCTGCACCTGCTGAGCTCCCCCCAGGTCCAGGCACACGGCTGTGGGGGGCTGGAGGGTGGTTGTGGGGGGGGGGACGGGTGTGTAGGGAGGGCGGGGGCATGGGGGTATACGGGGTGCAGGGTGGAGATGTGGGGGGACCTGGGGAGGAGGGCTGTGCCTGGGTGGCCGCCGGGCGGGCTGGCGCGGGGGTGTCCCGGCCGCGGCCTCCTGACCCGCGCGGACCCCGCAGAGCATGGGGGCCCCGCGGCAGCCGGCGCGGACGGTGCTGTTCGCGGGGGAGCGGAGCGGCCTGACGTACCGCGTGCCCGCGCTGCTGCCCGTGCCCCCCGGGCCCACCCTGCTGGCCTTCGCCGAGCAGCGCCTGAGCCCCGACGACGCGCACGCGCACCGCCTGGTCCTGCGGAGGGGCGCCCTGGCGGGGGGCTCCGTGCGGGTGAGCGCCGGCCCGGGGGGCGGGCGGGGGGCGCTGGGGGCCGGGACCGACGGGGCCTCCTCCGCAGTGGGACGGCGCGCGCGTGCTGGCCTCGGCCGCCCTGGCCGGGCACCGCTCCATGAACCCCTGCCCCGTGCACGACGCGCGCACCGGCGCCGTCTTCCTCCTCTTCATCGCGGTGCGCGGCCGCACCCCGGAGGCCCTGCAGCTCGCCACCGGCCGGAACGCCGCGCGCCTCTGCTGCGTGACCAGCCGCGACGCCGGCCTCACCTGGGACAGCGCCCGCGACCTCACCGAGGAGGCGGTGGGCGCCGCCGAGCAGGGTAAGGGGGGAGGGAGGGGGAGGGGAGGGGGAGGGGAGGAGGAGAAGGGGAGGGGGAGGGGTGTGGGGCGGGGGCAGGGGCCGGGCCTGGGAGCTGCCCTCTGACGGCCCATGGTCCACTCGGGGCTTCCCGGCGCCCCTGGGCCTGGACGTCCGCGGCTCTGCCCCTTCCCCAGAGCTTCCCGGCTGCCGGAGTCCCGCCTGGGTGACCCCTGGGGCCCGCCAGGCTGACCTGCAGCCAAGCCCTTCATCTTCCTGGACTTGTGGCTCTGCCTGCAAAGGAGAGGGCCGGACACGGGGTCACCCAGCCGCCAAACCCCACAGCATCCCTCACGCGTCCTCCGCCACTTTCTCTTCCTCCTGGGCTTCTCACCCCTGCCCACAGGGCCAGCAGAAAGCCCAGGGAATCCCTCCACTCCTGCTGCCCCCCAGGAGCCTGCCCCCTACCCTGGCACATGGACAGTGACCCAAAGGGCCAACCCCAGTCCTGACACATGGGAGCCAGACTGAAAGCTGATCCAGAGTTACCTGCCTGTGTAGACCCTGGCACAGGGGATTCAGGCCCTGGGGCTACGAGGGTTGTCTCCAGACCCTGTCCATGAGAGCTGACCTGTGGGCCATCCCCAGACCCTGTCTGTGAGAGCTGACCTGTGGGCTATCCCCAGACCCTGCCCTGTGAGAACTGACCTGTGGGCTCTTCTCAGACCCTGACCGTGAGAGCTGACCTGTGGGCTGTCCGCAGACCCTGACCGTGAGAGCTGACTTGTGGGCTGTCCCCACCCTCACTCCCCGTTTAGTGCATCTTCTGCTCCCTCCCGGCTGCAGCTGGGTGTGTGCTCGTGCCATGGGCCTGTCGGGGTCACCCGCTGACAGCCCCGGCTGAGGAGCAGCCCCCGGCCCTGCTTGTGCTGACAGTGGCCAGAGGCCTGCTTGGGCCACGAGGAAAGGCCACCAGACTCCTCGGGGCAGCAGGACGGGTTGCATGTTGTTGGAGCAGCCCCTCGCCGAGGCCCGGGCTCCCGCTTTCCCCAGCCTCCCCGGCCTGCCCACTCCCTGGGGGCCTGGCCTTCTCTCGGCCCCCACCCCAGCCTCCTCCCTCTCCCCAGACTGGGCCACGTTCGCTGTGGGCCCGGGCCACGGCGTGCAGCTGCGCTCGGGCCGGCTCCTGGTGCCCGCCTACGCCTACCACGTGGACCGGCGGGAGTGCTTCGGGCGGCTCTGCAGGACCACCCCCCATGCCTTCGCCTTCTACAGTGATGACCACGGCCACAGCTGGTGCCACGGGGGTCTCGTGCCGGGCCCGCGTTCGGGCGAGTGCCAGCTGGCCGAGGTGGAGGACGGGCAGGGCGGCCGCATCCTCTACTGCAATGCCCGCAGCCCCCTGGGCAGCCGCGTGCAGGTGCTCAGTGCCGACGAGGGTGCCACCTTCCTGCCGGGCCAGCTCGTCCCCGCCCTGGCTGAGACGGCCCAGGGCTGCCAGGGCAGCATCCTGGGCTTCCTGGCTCCTCCCTCCAGCCCGCCAGGGTGCACCCCACAGCACCCCCGAGAGTGTCCCGGAGTCCAGGAGCCTCCAGAGGAGGGCCCTGGGAACGCCTGTGGGGTCGGGGTGCCCAGCCTGCGGCCTGGGCCCAGTGGGGACATGGGGCCCTCGACGGCCCCAGCTGCCACATCTCCGAGCCCCACGTGGCTGTTGTACTCCCACCCAACGGGGCGCAGGGCTCGGCTGCACCTGGGCATCTACCTGAGCAGGGCCCCCCTGGACCCCCACAGCTGGACGGAGCCCTGGGTGATCCACCAGGGGCCCAGCGGCTACTCTGACCTGGCGTCCATCGCGGCCCTGCCCGCGGGAGCCCTGGCCTTCGCCTGCCTCTATGAAAGCGGGACCAGGGTCTCCTACGAGGAGGTCTCCTTCAGCGTCTTCTCCCTGCGTGACGTGCTACAGAGTGTCTCCCCGGGGCCTGGGTCGCTTTGCCACCACAGGGACAAGGCTGGGGGGCACTGCCTGCCCTCCTGACGACCCCAGGCTCCCCAGGACGGGGCCAGCCGCGGACCCCGGCAGTGACCGACGCCCCCTCTGCCTGCCCCCCGCAGGCTGACGACCCGCCCCCAGCGCTGCGCAGCCAGGCACCCTTTGTCCCCGGGGTGGGGGGGGGGTCGCCTTTAACTCTCGCTCTACTCACTATTTTTTGCTTTGTGACTGAGAAATAAAGGGACCACGCGGCCGCCTCCCAGCCAGCACGTCTTCTTTCTTTTCTCATCAAAGGCCCAGGAAGGGCACCCCAACTGTGGACCCCCCACCATGGCCCACTCTGCCTGGCCCCGGGGCCCTGTGGTGGGGCCCTCCCCGCTAGCCAGGCCCAGGCAGGTTCACCGCGGGGAGGCACAACCCCGGGTCAGGACGGCCACTTCCTCCTCAGCAACGACCTCAAGTAGGTCTGGGGTTTGCAGATGCGCGAGGCGCGCCCGGGGCTTGTGTTTCTGGCCGGAAGAGCAGGTGCTGGCGGTCAGCGCTGGGGCGGTGGGGCGGACCCCCGGCCCCCACACACCACCCATCACCCGCCCACGGCCCGTGCCCTTAGGGAGCCCCCCTTTCGTTTCTTCTCCTTTTCAAGTTTCTGCTTCTGGTTATAAAGATAATATCCGCACGTGGCAGACAGTTTGGAAAATGCTGAAAAGTGACTTGCTTGGACCCCTCTCTCCCCCCACGACCACCGCCATCCTTTGGGTGTCCCGGCCTCTCTTCTCTTCGGGCTTTTTTGACGTGGCGTAAGCAGGCTCCTCGTCCATCGCAGGCTCTCCATCAGCTTGTAGAACCTGTGGACTGATTTACTCCTGCGCCCCCACTGTGTGACTCTGGGGCGCTGCTTGCAGCTCCTGCTGTGAGCCACGTGTGGCCAGCACCTTTGGGGGTGTCTCGGCGCCCCGTTCCGGCCCTTCCTCGGGCTGGATCCCAGGAACCGCGTGACCAAAGCTCTGGGCCCACCTGCAGGCCCCCAGTGTCGTGGGGCGTCCGGGGGGCCCTGAGCCTCCGAGGGTCCACAGCCACCCCCCAAGGAAGAGAGGGACCAGGGCAGCCGCCGAGCCCTCCAACCCTGGAGACCCCACAGCCCCTTCTGAGGAGACCCCTGCAGGGGCTCGGGGGCCCCTTGATGAAGCGCCCACAACAACTCAGAGCCCGTTCCTCTGTAGGGGGCAGGAGTGTCCCCCAAATTTGTGTCCACTTGGAAACAGGGCCTTCACAGGTGTAATTAAAGATTGCGAGTTGAGGATGGGCCCTAAATCCAATGGCAGATGTCCTTAGACAGAAGAGGGGATGCTCAGGGACACGTAGGCACAGAGGTGAGACTGGAGCGGTGCGGCCATAAGCCAGGGGATGCAGGAGGCCACCAGCACGGAGAGGAGACCCCGGAGGGAGAGTGGCCTGGACGACACCTTGGTGTCAGACGTGCGGCCTCCAGAACATGAGGGAACGAATGTCTGTTTTCAAGCCCCGCAGTCTGCGGTACTTGGTTACAGCAGCTCCTTCACTGTCCGTCCGTCCGTCCATCCTCAAAGCAGTGCAGAGGCCTCTGAAGCCGCTGAAGGACTCCAGAGCGGATGCCCCCTCCCCATGCCCCCCAGCAGAGCCCCTCCCTGGGCCCCCGAGTCTCCTGAGGCCCCTACTCCCTGTGGTTTTGGGGGGGCAAACTCAGGCCCGGGCAGCCCCTCCCAGGGACCGGGCTGGGGGAGTCTCCCTGGGGATGACCCATGTGGGTGGGGAGCAGGGTGTAGGGAGGGTCCCTGGGTTCGGGGTGTCTTACCCTCCAGTGCCCTCCCACACCTGCCCCTGCTCTGGCTGGTCCCCGAGGGGGCTCAGGCTTCTGGGGCCCACTGGAGTCAGGTGCTTGGGGCTGCCCCCTCCCCGTCTCCAGCTGCCAGGTCCCGGGGCTCACCGCTCTAGCACCTCTGCCGGCTTCCTTGGCACATCTGCCACGTCCTGCGGAGAACCGAGCCGCCGGCCGAGCCTGGTTCTCCTGGACCCGCCCTGGCCTCACCACCCCCAGGAACTGCTCCCTCTGATGGCGGCACCCCAGTGCCCCCTGTTGAGTCCTGACACCCCCACCCCCACCACAGGCTGCCCCAAGCACACCAGAGACCCCGGGCCCCTCCCCACGGCTCCGGCTCCTCTCAGGCACGTGTGGAGGTTGGTGGCCCAATGCCTGGGTGGCTCCCGTGGCCCCTGCAGGGCAGGCCCAGGCCGGGTGCGGGCAGGGAGCACAGGGCCCCTGCAGGGAGACGCTGTCAGAGGAGCAGGGCGGCCGCGCTGCCTCTAGGCCAAGCTTTATTCCGTTCGCTTCTTACCCGTGTCTCACTGAGCTGTCACGGGCCCAGGAAGATGCCAAACAACTGTGATGTGCGGTCGGCAAGGTAATGACCCCAAAGATGCCCTCTGTCATCTCCGGGACCCAGGCACGTGCCCCGACACGGCAAAGGACTTGCAGCTGGGGTTGAGTTCGGAGCCCTGGGATGGGGAGATGACCCGGGTTAAGGGGGTGGACCCTAACTGTAATCACAGGGGCCTCCAAGAGGGAGGCAGGGGTGAGGGAGGAGAAAAGGTGCCGCTGTGGGCCTCAAGGTGGAGGATGGCCCCGAGCCGAGGCTGCAGGCAGCCCCTGACGCAGGTGGGCGAGGAGGGGCAGCTCACTCTCGGCCTCCGGAGGGAAGCAGCCCGGCCGCCGACATAGACTTCTGAGCACAGAACCCTAAGAGAATAACTGGGTGCTGTTTTCACCACCAGCTGCAGCACCTCGAGATAGCAGCACAAGGACCCTAACGGGGTGGGCCCAGCACTGTGGTCGGCTGCCCCCGCTCGGGGGCTCCAAGTCTCCAGAGCTCGGCCTTTCCACACGGTGTTTCCTCCCATCTTTTCTCTAGTCTCCATCCTCTCTCTGCCTGTGCACTTCTCTCTAGTTTGTTCCCTTGATTTTTCTTCCAATTTTTTAATTTTCTCTTTGGTGTGTTTAATCAGCTGGGAGTTATTCTCTCTCTATATATACATATATATTTTAATATTTCACTCCATGTTTTTTTTGTGTGTGTGTGTAGAAAAGGATAAAACATTCATGGAAATTTTCCTATGTCCCACATGTTTTATGTTTCATTCCCTTTAATAAAAAATAACAACCCCTGTGATGTAGATTTTATTTCCATTTTCCAGCTGTGGAAACTGAGATTGAGCAATTTTCCCATCTTTTCTTGGCTTTCTAGTGACAGAAACTACATTGCAATTGATTTAATTGGTCCCCAAATCCATTCTTGTAAGTGCTCTCACTTCATTTGACTAGAAAACACTACAATGGCCCCAAATTCTTATTTTAATTAGTTAACTGGTCTCTTTGGACACTTGTCACCCAAACTCACTCATCTAAGGTAACTGTCCGCAAAGTCAGTCATCCCATTTATGTGGAAGGGCAAGGGGCCCCACATGGCCACAACCATCTTGAAAATGAAGAACAAAGTTGGAGGACTCAAATTTCCTGGTTTCAAAACTTATTCTAAAGCTATGGCAATCAAAACAGTGTGGGACTGTCACAAGGATGGACACAAGGACCAACGGAAGAGAATTGAGAGCCCCGAAATATAGCCTCATATCTATGGCAAGTGCACCAAGTCCACTCAGTGGGGAAAGAACAGCGTCTTCAGTAAACGGTGCTGGGAAAACGATCTGCATGTGCTGCATCACCGTGCACCTCGCTGGCAGGAGTGTAAAGCGGTGCAGCTGCTGTGGAAAAGTCTGGCAATTCCTCAGAAAATCAAGTATAGAACTACCTTATGACCTGGCAGTCCCACTCTTAGGCATATGCAGAAAAAAGTGAAAGCAGGGGCTCAAACAGATATTTGCACACCAATCTTCACAGCAACATTATTCACGAGAGCCAGATGGAAGCAACCCAAGTGCCCATCAACAAATGAAAAGGAAAAAAAAATGTGTTCTATTCATACAATGGAATAGTTGCCAGCCATAAAAAGGAATAAAGTTCTGATATCTGCTACAACATGGATGAAACCTGGAGAGAGCATGTTGTGAGAAATAAGCCAGAGGTAAAGGACAAAAATTGTAGCAGAATATGCAAATTAACCGAGAGCACAGGCTGCCGGGGCGGGTGGGGGTGGGGACGGGGAGCTGATGCTTTGTGGGTGCAGAGTTTCTGTTTGGGGGGGATGGAAAACTTTGGTAATGGACGGCGCAACTTTCTGAATGTAATTAACAACCCTGAGTTGTACACGTGAAAGCAGCTTTTAAAGGGGAAATTTTGAGTTGTATGTATGTTAGCTCAACAAAAAAAATTAAAATTGAGAAAAGGAAAGAAAGACTGTCTCGGGGAATGTGGGAGGCAGGCTTGGCGCGTCCCATGGAGCCCCAGACCCCGTCCCGGGTCCCAGGGTCTGGGACCCCTGAGCCCACCTGCCAGCCGCAGGAGTTGGGGGCAGCAGGTGCAGCCGGGATGGGTACATCTGGGGGCGCATGTCCACCGTTGGGGGCAGCTGGGGTGTCCCCAGCCTGGGCCACCCGCGGCCGCCTCTGCCCACCCCCGCGGGCCCTGCCAGCCTCAGCCCTCCCGGCGATCAGATAAGGGAGGCGGCCAAGGCGGGTGACGCGTCTTTCCACTCCTTTCCTGCGCTCAGCAGCCGCCCGGTGCTCCGGAGCGAGAGGTGTGGGAAGTCTGCAGCCTGCCCACGGCCACGTCGACGCCCGGGGCTCAGGGCTGGGCAGCCTCGGGGGACAGGGGAGCGTTTGGGTTATACAGCTGCCAGGAGGCCGTGTACCGGAAACGGGTGGCTTTCACGATGGGGGTTTAACTTACACATTTACGGTTCTGCGGCCGTGAAAGTGTCCGGATCAAGGCACCCACAGGCAACACTTCCTCCCCGAAGACCGGCTGCCTGCGGCCCTGGCTCCCCCGCTGCATGGCCAGGCCACGAGTCTGCTGCTCCCTGCTCCCGGGTTTCGCTGCTGCCAGCTCCTGGCTTCAGGGCATCCTCCCTGTTTCCGTGTGTCCTCTCTCGGCTGCTCTGGCTTTTCTCCCTGAGCCTCTCCGGGGCTTTTTTTTCTCTGTCTTCTCTCTGTTTTTTCTCCTCTTATAAAAGACTCAAGACCCCTCCTGAACGAGGCGGGTCACATTTCAAGTTAGATCCTGCTCACCACAACATCCTACTCACGGCGGGTCCTCATCCATGGGGCCGGACTAGCTTTAGGAAGCTGAGCGTCTGTGGGGTCCACACAGGGAGAGAAAAGCAGGATCCCCTGGCTGGGGGGAGAGGCTGTGACGGCTTCAGCTCCTGGGGTGCAGAGCTGCGCTGGCCCCCACACTGGAACTCCCTCGGGAGGGCTCCCACACCCTGACCTTCCCCTAAACTCTGGAGCCCTCCCCCAAGGCAAAGGGGCACCAGCTGCGCTGTGCTGTGCCCAGGGCCCCCACCCCGATGCACCCCCCATAGCCCTGTGCCCGGGGGTGCGCTGCCTTAGACAGGCTGCTGCTTCTCCCCCGGGGGCGAGCCCAGGCTCCCCGACGCCATCCGGCACACGGCTGCGCTGACTCGGGGTCTCCCCGCAGGGCTGGGACCCTGTCCTTCCTGTCTTTACATCCCCCCACCCTTTGCTGCAGACCAAGGGGAGGTAGCTTCTGCTCGGGCATCCCCAGGGCTGGCCGGGGGGAGCCTGGTCACTCACACCTGCAGAGCTGACAGGGCCATTGCAGTGACCCCCAGGGCCAGGAGGATGCTCCCCTCCCCACCCTGGGGCAGCTTCCAGTTAAGACACCTTCAGGCAATGCCAGTAACAACCAGCTGCTCTAGGGTACAGGAGAAAGGGCCGGGAGCTGGGTGGGGGCCTCAGGGAGCAGGTCGGTGGGGGTTCAGGGGGCTGTGATGTGGGATCTTTATCCTTCTCCAAAAGAAAGTCGGTGATGACACCCAGTTTCTGGGCTGAGAAGATGGGCCATAGGTGGTGGCAGGGCCTTTTCAGAAAATGCCAGAATGGACCGAGTCTGCAGGAAAAGACCAAGTTCGGCTGTGGGAGTGTCGAGTTTGGGGCTTGCGGGTGCCCAGAAGGTGCTGAATATGTGGACAGATGCATTCTGAAGCTGTTGGTCCCCACGGCAAGTGAAGCTGTGCTTGTAGACAATGGTGCCCAGAGGGGACACTGTGGGGCCACAGACCTGGGCGGGGGACCCTAGGGGGAGCTGCAAATGAGACTGAGAAGAAGGAGCAGCTGGGTGGGTGCCTCAAGCAATGTGCCCCGGAGAGAGAGGTAGCAGGCCCGGGCTGGGCGATGATGGGAACTCGGCCCTGGGGTGGCATTCAGGCATGGCTGGATCAGGCTCCAGCACCACTTCTCTGCAGTTCTCTCTGAGCTGGCTTCATTTCTGAGGGGGAGCTAGGCCACAGACCTTGCGGTCTGAACCCAGCGATGTTCAGAAAACGAATGTTGATTGCCAGGCCCCCTCTGAGAATGAGAAAAACTGCCCATGTCCTGTGTCTCATCGGCCTGAACTGGGTCACAGACGTTCCTAGGCAACCCGTTTCCTGGGCACACCGTGACCTGAAGTTCAGAGGGGACGACCCTTACGCCAGCCCACCAGCCCCCGGGCTGAGGACCAGCACCTCCTCCAAGGGATGTGGGCTGCACTGGGGGAAGGGCGGTGGGTGTAGAAACCTGAGTGAAAATTGGGGCGTGGCTGGGATGAGGGCAATGGTGCAGGGGGTTAGCCCCGCCCTGATACGAGGGAAAGCAAGACCAGAGGCCCCGGGCCCCAGAGAGGGCACCCATGACCCTAGCAAGACCTGTCCTGGTGGGAAACGGGCGCAGGGTCGAGGCGTGTGGGTGGGAGGAGAGAAGGGGACCCCGGTGCTTTCCACACCTTTGACTGCGGAGAGGAGGGTGGAGCACGGGGGCTCAGAGGGCTGGGGTTTGCATTTTGACTCCACTGCCTGAAACCCACTCGAAGGGTTCTGGGAGCTAACGGGGGTGATAGGAAACCTGGCTCCTGATTTGGGCCTCAAACTGCCAAAGGGGCCTGAAGGTACGAGGGGCCCTGGGAGCCCTGGGACTGGGCAGGAGGGCAGAGGTGAGGGCTGGGTGCCTGAGGTCAGCGACTGTCCCCGGGCAGAGGGCGCAGGGGCGGGGGGCATGGGGGGCACGGGGCGGTGGAGGGCGCAGGGGCGCGGGGGGCACGGGGTGTGAGGGGCACGGGGGCGCGGGGGGCACGGGGCGGTTGGGGGCGCGGGGGGCACGGGGGGTGGGGGTGGTGGAGGGGCGCGGGGCCGCGGGGGGCGCGGGGTGTGGGGGGCGGCGGGGGGCACGGGGCGGTTGGGGGCGCGGGGGGCGCGGGGGGCACGGGGCGGTGGGGGGCGCGGGGCGCGGGGGGCGTGGGGTGGTGGGGGCACGGGGGTGTGAGGGGCGTGGGGGCGCGGGGCAACGGGGCGGTTGGGGGCGCGGGGGCGCGGGGGGCACGAGCGGTTGGGGGGCGCGGGGGGCACGGGGTGTGTGGGGTGGTGGAGGGCGCGGGGGCGCGGGGGGCACGGGGCGCAGGGGTGGTGGAGGGCGCGGGGCCGCGGGGGCGCGGGGGGCACGGGCGGTTGGGGGCGCGGGGGGCCGCGGGGGGCACGGGGCGGTGGGGGGCGCGGGGGCGCGGGGGGCGTGGGGTGGTGGGGGGCACGGGGTGTTGCGGGGCGCTGGGGCGCGGGGACGGTGGGGGGCGCGGGGGCGCGGGGGGCACGGGGCGGTGGGGCCCAGCCGGGAGCACAGGCGAGGACAGGAGGCGCCCCCGTCCGGGGAAGAGTCAAGGGCCTGGGCGCAGCCGCACGCGGGGCCTCTGGAGCCCCGGCCGCCGTGAACCATCCCCAGCGACGGGCTGGCGACATAGGTGACAGAGGCCCCGGGCAGGAAAGGAAACCCGGAGGCGCGGCCGCGGCGGCTTTTACGGGAAGGCAGGAGAACGATGTGCCTCCTCTCCGGCTCCTGGCGCCACCTTTTTTTCCCTTTAGTATCCGTGTGAGCTCATGCTCCCTTCTACGAGCTCAATGCGTAAGTAAGTCCATCCGTGTTTTAAACGTTTATTTTAGTATGCTTTGATGCTCCCAGTTTATTGTTTTACAAAACAATGGCCTTAAATTTTAGAGCAGTCTTAAGTTTACTGATAAATTGAGCAGATGGGGCAGAGTCGCTCCCCCACTCCTGGCATTCAGTTCCTCATTGTTAACAGCACTAGTGTGATACATTTGTTGCAATTAATGGGCCAATATTGATACATCACTAATTAGTGCCTGCAGTTTGCATGAAGGCTCCCTCTGTGCTGTGGGTTTTGACAAACGCGCGTAATGTCACGTGGCCGCCATCACAGCGTCCTACAGCACAATTTCACTGCCCTCAAAATGCCCCAGGCACCACCTCTGCATCCCCCACAACCACTGATCTTTTTACTCTCCTAGTTTTGTCTTTTCCAGAGTGTTGTAGCTTTGGAATCCCACAGACTGGCTTCTCCCACTTACCAATGTGCCTTTTCCTAACATGAGAGCTCTTTGCTTCATATGGCTGAGGGAATCCCACTGTCTGGCTGTACCACAGTCTGTCCGTCCATTTCACCTGTGGAAGGGCATCTTGGCTGCGGACGATCCTACCCAGCCTCTGGTCACTTCGTTGCTTTCGATTTCTCTGGAACCTGCTGCTGTGCAAGAAGCCCCGGTTCCTTTCGGGAGGGGAGTGGTGGTTAGAGGTCGTGGTCGGGGCTGGGGGTCATCACTGCTTTCAGTCCTTTACCATGGGGAGCGTTAGGTAATGTACATTTTAAAAAGAAAGAAAAAGAATGAGTTCCCACATTTGCAATCCAAACAGAAAATCACAGGTTGTTTTTTTTTTCTTTTTAAAACTTTAAAATTTTATGTTTACTCATGCAAAAAATCTTGGTTCCTGATAGCAACAAAATTAATTATTTGTCTTATTTTACAATATGCATTTAATAGTTTCAAAATATCAGTACCAACATTTTTACTAACAATATTAATACTACTGTTTTGGTTTGCTAAAGCTGCCGGAATGCAAAATGGGTAGGCTTTGAAGAATGGGGATATATTAAGCTACAAGCTGCAAATCTAAGGCCATGAAAATGGCCCGATTAAGGCATCAACAAGAGGACTCCCTCTCTGAAGACAGGCTGCCAGCATCCGGGGTTCTGCTGGCACACGGGAAGGCACATGGCTGGCGTCCGGGTTTCATTGCTTTCAGCTCCCGGTTTCCTGGCCTCCTCTCTGAGCATCTGTGGGTTCTCTCTTACATCTCCAGGGCATTTTTTTGTTTGTTTTGTTTTGTTTTTTTTCTTTCTCTCTCCCAAATGTCTCATAAAGGACCCCAGTAAAGGGTCAAGACCCCCTTGAATGGGCAGGGTCACATTGCAATTGAAACAACCTAACCCAAAGCCTCCCCCCGCCCCCGTAGTTCTGCCCCCACGGGGTGGGTTAAAAGAACACGCCTTTCTGGGGTCCTCAACAGCTCCCAACCAGCACAGCAACTGGCTGAAAGTTCAGAGAAGGCGGCAGCTCTTTCCGTTCTTGGAGAGTGTGTGGCAGATGATGTAAAGTCTAACAGCCCTTCTAGTCCAGCTGAAACCTTGTTTCCTCTGTGGGGCTGAGCCATCAAGATGATGCACAGTTACCTTAACACACATTTGTTTCAGTTTGTTAAAAATGTTTGTGATTAACAGATGGTGGTGATGGTAGCACACCATTATGAATGTAATTAGCACAACTGAATTGTATACTTGAAGGTGGTTAAATGATACATTTTATATTGTGTGTATGTTATCACAATAAAAATAAAAATACAATTCCAATGGAGCTGTATACCACAAACAGTGAGCCCTAATGTAAACTATGGACTTGAGTTAATAGTATAATTATGATGCTGTTGGTTCATCGGTTGTAACAAATGTATCAGTAATGCGACTGTTGATTGCGGGACACTGATTACGTGCTTCAACTTGGCGGGCCTGGGCTGGGGGACCTGATCAGCCCCTGGGGAGGGTGGTGGGCACAGGTGACAGTGCCCTCCGCAGCCCCCCGGGCCTGGGAAAGTGAGGCCGGAGGCAGGCCCCATTTCCTCACCCAAAATAACACTGTTAGGGGAGGCTTGCCGGAGGGAACCGCCTTTTCCCCACCCCCTTATCTTGCCCGGACACTCCCCGTTGCCAGTGCAACTCCCATCACCACCAGTGCGCATACATTGTTGCCAGACACCGTTACCGGAGCAACTCTCGCCCCTTTTCAATCAACCTCCGCGCCCTCTCAGAACCAATCCAAGCCTTTAACCTCTACAGCTACCCCGCCCTCTAAACGCCCGATATAAGCTTGTACTCTCCCCTAATAAACTCTCTTGGTTTCTTCACCCTAAAAAGAAACGTGTCCCGCCTGTTCCTTTCTCGTCGCCCTCCATACTTTGCACGCCACCCCGCCGGGGACCTGGCCAAGTCCCCCGCCTCGCCCTCGCCTCCGGGAAAGAGCCCCCGCCGCCGGTACCCTCCAAGCAATCCTGAGAGCCTAGGATTTAGCAACCGGCCGCCACCCCCCCCGACGAATCAACTGCGACCGCAACTGGCGCCCAACGTGGGGCCCCTGGAATTAAAAGTCCTCTCCACGCAGCGGTCCAGTAAAACCACCCGCTCGCCCGGACGCCTCTCCAGCTCCCCTTCTCCTCGCCTGCAAAGTAAGGGCCACCTCTCCCTCGCCGCCCCGCGGAGCCGCCTCTCCCTCGCCGCTCCACGTCCGGAGCCGCCTCTCCCACGCCGCTCCGCGCCCGGGCCGCTCTTCCTTTCCCGCGTTAACCTAACTCTTACCCCCGACTACCTTTCGTCTTCTCTTCCTATGTCCCCCCATTCCTCCTAACACTCTTCCTCCAGTAGCTTTCCCTCTTCCCCTCCATTACTTTGCTGTGGTCCTTTGTGTCTTTGTTTCTTTGTTTCGCGCGGTGTGCCTCTTTGCGACCGCCCCCCCCCAAACTGCTCTCACTACTAGAGGCTCCTGCCTTCTATTCTCGCCGTCTCCTTCGGCCTCGCGACCACGGTTTACCTCATTTTCTTTACTCAATAATCAACCCCCCTTTTTCTTTTCTCACTCCGCTATGGGTAATCGTCTATCTGCACGCCAAGCACCCCAAGTTCGTGCTCTGGCTGGTCTCCTAGACACACATCGCTGTAAGGTGTCTGTCCGGCAGCTGCAAGTATACTGGGACCTCCTGCTGCCCTTGAACCCATGGCTCACCACTTGCCATCTTTGGGACCCTGTTACTTATGATCGCCTTATTGATCAGGTCACCAACGCCATGGAACATGAGAGCAAGCGCTTCCCTCCCAGCTTGCTCCCCACCTTAATAACCGTCCGCTCCTGCCTTCAAGGCTCCCTCCCCCCTGATCAAGGCCCCATTAAATCCAAGGAGGCCCTATCAACCCAGTCAACAGATTCAGACAGCGATACTAATGTAGACCACGATTCGGACACAGAGTACTTAGTCGAGCAGATTAACAACGCGCTCGAAGTGACTCCCAAAAAACAAAATAACACTGAGCCTCGCCAAGATGGCGAACTTCCTCCTCCTCCTTCTTCTTCCATCGAGGGGAGGAAGTGCTCCGGCGATGACGTCAGCCCTAAGCTGGGCCGGAAACCGCAAGCGCTTTACCCCGCCCTTTCACAGGGCGGAGCTAGTCCACCATCTTATGTCTTAGCCACGCCCACCGCGCCGCCGTCTTGCGACGCTTGGGGCCTCCCACTTCCGCCTCCCCCTTCGGCGAGCTCCCCCTCGGAGCCGCTACCGGCAGCTGCCGCCGCTCCTCACACCCTGCCGACTAACAACCCCTGGCTGCCTTCTACACCTCAAGGCAACCCTTGGGGCAACGCTCCCCCTACCCCCACTCCCGCGCCAAGCCCTCTGCAAGCGCGTCCTCCTTTCTTTCGTGCTTTTCGCTGCTTTCCTCTTAACCTTGCCCCCACCCCACAGAAACCGTACGACTGGTATCCCATTGACTCTGATACTATCAAGCAGCTTCGCAGGGCCGTCAAGGAGGACGGGTTAGGTAGCCCATACGCTTCCCAAATACTGCAGGATCTCGCCATGGACTTTTGCATCCCCCAAAACTGGGCCTCGCTTGCCCGTACCATTCTTAACCCCGGCCAGTTTGTTGATTGGCGTGCTCACTTCCAGGTGGAAGCAGCTAAGCAAAGTGAGCAAGACGCAGCCACTGGAGTCTATCATCACCCCGAAGCCTATTTAGGCACGGGAGCGTTTATAAATGCATCTGCCTATATTAATGCACCTGCCACCTTTTGGCCTATCCTTTGGGGAATCGCCTTACGAGCGTTTGCCAACTGCTCTGCCTGTCGGCCTAATAAATTCACCAAGCTCTTCCAGGAGCCGAGTAAGCCTTTCGCCACCTTTGTCTCCAGAGTCGAAGAAACCTGCGCTCGAAAGCCCCCCAGCCGCACCTCAAGTACAAGCAGCACACCCGAAAACCGTACCTCGGCTGCAAACAACGCATCGCCAACCCCACCACCCCGACCTCCTCTACCCCCCTCTCGCTACTCCTCTCGCTACTCTTCTCCCCTCCTCGGCCTTATCCAAGCGGCCTTCACCTCAGTGAATTCCTCCAACCCCAATCTTACCTCCTCTTGTTGGCTTTGCCTCTCCACTTCCTCCCCCCTGTATGAGCCAGTTGCCTCCAACCTCTCCTTTTCAGAAAACACAGAGGACAGCCCCTCGGAATGCAATTGGAATACCTCTGCCGTCCCCCTAACCTTTCATTCAGTCTCCTTTACAGGAAAGTGCATCTGCCCTCGCTCAAGTAACTCTCCCAACCTCACAGCTTGTGCCGACTACTCATCTCCCAGCAGCTCTGCAAAATTTCTCATTCCTCATAACTCCTCCCAATGGCTCTGCTCCTCTACAGGGCTTACCCCCTGCCTTAACGTGGAAACCCTCAATACAACTAATGAAACTTGCCTCCTAATTGTCCTTATCCCTAGGGTCCTATACCACAGCGAGGAAGACTTCTTCCTCCGCCTGGAAACAACTGCAGTTCCTGCCCCTCTGCAAAAGCGAGAGCCCATCACCGCCCTCACGATTGCCTCCCTCCTAGGTCTTGCAGGCGCTGGCACCGGAATCGCTGCATTAGCCAGTCAAGGCTCCGCCCTAACTCACCTCCGGGCGGCTGTTGACAAGGACATTCGTCACCTACAAGATGCTATTTCCCATCTTAAAAATTCTGTCAATTCCCTCTCTGAAGTAGTGCTCCAAAACCGCCGAGGTCTCGACCTTCTCTTCCTCAAAGAAGGAGGCCTTTGCGCCACCCTAGGAGAAGAGTGCTGTGTATATGCCAATTCCACAGGTCTCGCCGAGAACAGCCTAAAAAAGGTCCGAGAGGGACTGAAACAACGCAAAAGAGACCGTGAAGCCACCAGCTATTGGTCCCACATCTTTACCCCCCTCCTCCCTTACCTTCTCCCTCTCCTCGGCCCCCTACTAATGATTATTCTAGCTCTCACCTTAGGACCCTGCATTATCCGCAGAATTGTCCAGCTTGTAAGGAAACAAACGGATGCTATTTTCTCCTCGTTTGTGCAAGTCCAGTACCAGCGACTCGCCACCTCTGACGCTCCCTACTCCGAGATGACAACCAACCCTCCGCGACCTCACCGCCACCGGTCAACCCGCCGACCGCGAGGCCCTTCTCGATCGTCTGAACATCGCACCAACCTCGAGCTCCAGCTTCTCTGAACCTCCAACTTTAAACCCCCCACCCTCGTCCATCCCGCAAGCAGCAAGGCCCCTGTCGAGCGCCCGGGCGCCACACCAACGCTGAGCTCCAGCCTCGCTGAGCCACCGTCAACCCCTTTTTCCCCTCCCCGGCCTCCCCCTTCCCTCATCCCTTAGCGGGCCTCTCCGGTAAGCTTCTTCCTTTAATTAGAAAAGAAGGGGGAAATGCGGGACACTGATTACGTGCTTCAACTTGGCGGGCCTGGGCTGGGGGACCTGATCAGCCCCTGGGGAGGGTGGTGGGCACAGGTGACAGTGCCCTCCGCAGCCCCCCGGGCCTGGGAAAGTGAGGCCGGAGGCAGGCCCCATTTCCTCACCCAAAATAACACTGTTAGGGGAGGCTTGCCGGAGGGAACCGCCTTTTCCCCACCCCCTTATCTTGCCCGGACACTCCCCGTTGCCAGTGCAACTCCCATCACCACCAGTGCGCATACATTGTTGCCAGACACCGTTACCGGAGCAACTCTCGCCCCTTTTCAATCAACCTCCGCGCCCTCTCAGAACCAATCCAAGCCTTTAACCTCTACAGCTACCCCGCCCTCTAAACGCCCGATATAAGCTTGTACTCTCCCCTAATAAACTCTCTTGGTTTCTTCACCCTAAAAAGAAACGTGTCCCGCCTGTTCCTTTCTCGCCGCCCTCCATACTTTGCACGCCACCCCGCCGGGGACCTGGCCAAGTCCCCCGCCTCGCCTTCGCCTCCGGGAAAGAGCCCCCGCCGCCGGTACCCTCCAAGCAATCCTGAGAGCCTAGGATTTAGCAACCGGCCGCCACCCCCCCCCCCGACGAATCAACTGCAACCGCAGTTGATAAGGAAAACTGTGTGCGTGTTGGGGGTGGGGAAATTGGGAACTCTGCTTTCTGCATGATTATTCTGTAAAATTACAACTGCTCTGAAGAATAAATTTTAAAAGTGTTTAAGATTGCCTTTCTCCTTTCGGGTTTCATTGTTTTGGTTGTGTAAAAACGTCTCTTTGATTCCATAGCAGAAGACATTAACAAGGTAAGTGTAGCGGCTTCCCCAGCCCCCGCCCCCCACAGGTTGTCGCTTACAATAGCGTCTCTGCACATCCTTCTGCTGTTTCTTTTCACAAACACAAGCAAATGCGTTTCCCTATCTGCGTGGCTGCCCCCCTTGGGCTGCCCCTGGCTTTCTCTCCCGGCAGCGCATCCCACCCGAAAGAAGTTCCCTGCCCGAGCCTCGGCCCACAGCTGCCTGCGCCCCACTGAGGACCCGCCTGGTGCTCAGCTCGTCCCCCGCTTTCCGGGCTGTGCTGCTGCCAGCATCGCCGTCTGGGTGTCTCTCTATGGGGGCAGGTGCCTCCCTAACCTGGCCAGCTGGCGCCCTGTTCTCCTCCAGGGGGGTTTCCACTGGCTGCACAGAGGGCTCTGCTGCCCCCGGCCCCCACGGTGCCCTGTCAGACCTTCAGAGTGCTTGTCTGTCTGCTTGTAGTTGAACATGCATGTTCTTTTTAAGGGTAAAACTGCACGTCCTTTCATTGTTTCGGGGCCGTGCATGTGTGCATATATGTGTGTGTGTGTGTGTTTGCTGAGCCTTCTGGTCATTTCTTCTGCTTGCTCCCACACTGTACTTCTGCCTTGCTCTGTCCAGGCTTTTAGAAGATCTTTATCTAATAGGGACATTAACCCTTTGTGTGATATGTTGCACATTTGCACATCTTCCCTCCAGTTTGCTTATGATGATTTTTTGTCATGCTTATTGTTTTTCAATTTATGTGGTTCAATGTATCAGTCTTTTATTTAATTCCTCCTTGATCTCGAGCCACAGTTAGGAAGGTGCTCCCAGTCCTAAGCAGTAAAGGGGTCCATGCATGTTTTCTTATTTCTAGTTTTCTTTATGCTCTGAATGGTTTGTCTTTCCTTCTGTTCTCTCTTTCCTTCTTTCTTTTGTTCTCTCTCTCTCCCTACATTTATATCCCTGCTGCATTTGGGATTTATGCAAAACTATGGCATAAGGTGTGGATCCAATTTAATCTTTTTCCAAATGGCTATCATTGTCCCATCACATTTACTAGAAAGTCTACCCACCTCCCTGGTTGGGACCCCCCCTACAGCCAGTAAGGAACTTCCCCGTGCACTGGGCCACTCCCAGTCTCTCCACGTGCTACTGCCACGCCCTTTCGATGGCAACGAGTTTTACTCTCTTGTAGCCTAGTTTTTGATTGTTACCTGCTTGTTTATTTTTCCTGTAAACTTTATAATTAGCATGTCTAGCTCCAGAAATGTGGATTTTTATTGGGATCGTGTTAAATTTATAAATTAGGAAGAATTGACATCTTTGTGATGTTGAGTCATCATAGCCAAGAATGTTATGTTTCCGTTTGCTCAGATTGATGCTTGTGTGCTCAGGTTTTCCTCCCATGGGTTTCGTCCATTTCTCATTTAAATTATGCCCAAGCATTTTATCTTTTTGGTGGCTGTCGTAGACGGAATGTTCCGTGCCACTTTCTCTTCTAAGCGGTTGTTGTTTGAATAAACAGAAGTCATCTATTTCTGGATGTTGCTTTTCCGTCCTGCTAGTTTACTACTTTTCCGTATTGGTCAGAGGTTTTCTGTGGACCCTGTTGGGCTTTCTGGACACGTGCACAGAGCCATGCTGTCTGCAAGCTCCTTGGCGGCTTTCCCGTGACACTCGGTTCCTCTGATTACACACGACTTGCTGGTGGCTGAGAGCTTCGCTTTGTTCTGGATGTGGGGTGTCCGTGTCTCGCCTCGCCTGGGTCAGGCCCCTGGAGAGGTCCACGCAGCCAGCAAAGGGGCTGCAACGTGGGTGGGGGCGCGTGCGAGGGGGGAGGGGAGGAGGGGGTCCGTGTTAGGCGGCAGCCGGGGTCCCTGGCCTGGTGAAGGGGCTCGAGCAGCTCATAGCCCCTCCCCAAGCCGAGTCTCCCCCTGGAGATCTGGAACCAGCCCCACCCACCCTGTGCATCCGAGAGAGGGGCTGTGTGGCCCCCAGCACGTGCCCCCCACCCACATGTCCCCTGGCTCTGTGGCGTCCCCACCTTCTGCCCCGTGGCCACTGCTCACCCCTGCTGGTGCTGCCCAGCCCCCCACCCCCTCAGTCCCAGATAGACTCTGCCCAGGAGGGGTTGGAGCCGGTCAGGTCCGGGCACCAGCTCTCAGGACACCTGTGTATGCCGTGGGGGTTGGGGGCAGAGGGCTGTGGGACCCCAGGCACGGAGCCCTGGAAGTGCTCTCAGGGTGGCTCCTGCTGCCCTTAAACCTGAGGAACTTCGGGCCAGAGGGCTGTGTGTGTGGGGGGGGGCAGGGCTTAGGTACAGGGTACAGAGCCGTGGGAGGGGGCTGTGTCCCTGGGGACGGTGAGGGGTGGGCAGGCCAGGACCAGCCCTGTCATCGTGGTCACCAGCCTCGGCCCAGCCCAGCAGCCCAGCCCGCAGGACGGGTCTCCCTGCCCCTGTCCAGCACCCACGACACCCCAGACAGGACTCAGGCCCCGCGTTGGAGCTTTCCTCATCGTTTAATTAGCGTCTTTAATGACAATATAATAGACACAGGGGAGGGCTCCGAGGCCCCAAGGGCCCCACGTTCGGCCGAGACAGGACACTTGCTCCCGGGTCCAGGCCACCTGGGGGCCCACGGCCACCTCGCCTGTGGCCACCCTGTGTGGGCAGTGGACAGGTGGGGTGGGGAGTCGCCGGCCTCAGAACAGGGGGCGCCTGCACCCAGACATGGACCCCCCATTCCCATACCCCCCCAAATAAATAACACCGTGAATGGGCCCCAAGACAGAGGGTGGGCGTGGGGGCAGCTCTGATGCAGTTTCGTGGAGGCCCCTGGCAACTGCCCAGCTGCCACCCCCTTCCCAGGGTGGCTACAGCTGGGACTGGGGTGCTCAAACCAGCTGCACCCTTGCCCTGCCCACGGGCACCCTGGGGATCTCCCTCTCCTGGGGTCTTCTCCCAGAGCAGTGGGGCCTAGCTGGATGCTCTTGGGGTCCTCTGGAAGCCTGGGCAGGCAGCCCCTGAGCTGGGTAGGTGGGAGGCAGGGGTCCCGGGGTGGCTGGTGGGTCTGCAGCCAGCCAGCCAGGAGCAGCACCCGAGAACAAGGGTAGCACCCAGGAGGGAGTGGGTGGGCTGTGCTTGTCCTTCTTGCCCTCGTCACCTGGGTGTCAGTGTCCTCAGCTGCCCATGGGGCAGATAAGGGCTGAGGCAGCCCCCTCGGGCCCCCGCCCCCTGCAGCCAGCCCACCGCACTTGCCTGCTGCAGGCCTGGGGGAGCCCGTGGTTTGTGGGGCTGACACCAGGGCCCGGGGGGCCAGGAAGGACATGGAGGAGGGAGGTCCCGCCTGGCCGAGAGACCCCCTGGGGTGTCCAGGGCAGTGGGCATCTGTCAGGACGTGTGAGCCCCAGGCCCCGTGCAGCTGTGCTCCTGGGGCAGGTGGCATCACCTCATGCTGAGCCCACACTGAGCCTCTGCCCGGCACCCTGTGTCTCCAGGTACAGAGACCCCAGCTGGGGGCTGTGGAGAGGGTCAGCCCGTGCCCGGAGCGAGGGGTGCCAGCAGCACGGGGTGGGGGGCTGGGCAGGGCAGGGAGGGGCCTTTCTGGGCTCATGTTGGAGGGTCTGGAGGACGCGGGGGGCCGAGGAGCCTGTCAGAGGGGCCAGGAGCAGTGTCCGTCCTCAGGCCTCAGAGGCCGGGGCACCCGTGGGCCGTTGGTGGAGCCCCTGCGTCCAGGAGGAGGGGCTCCCGGGCCCCCAGCCGGCCCGCTGGGGAAGACGATGGTGGCGTACTCAGTCTGCTCAGGGACACAGGGGGCTGGGGGCTCCGGGGTCTTCTCTCGCTGCTGGAAGTCCAGCTCCCCATAGTCCACGGAGAACACAGACACGGCCAGGGGGTCCTCCTTCTCCTGGGAAAAGAGTGGGGGCTTCTCTGAGGGGCCGCTCTGTGTGCAGCTGAGACCACCCAGCCCACCTGTCTGGGCACCAGCAGTCGCTGCTGCCGTTCCAGCCTCCGAGTTTGGAGTCTGGTGTTTACCGCCCTGCAGGGACGGAACCCCGGGAGCTGCGGACAGCTGGCTCTGCGTGACTCACTGTGCACACACATTCACACACGCACATGCTGGGCTCATGGTACCGGCACACATGCACGGGTGCCCACCTGCCCTGGCGGGGCTGCGGTGGGCCATGGGTATGGGGGAGAGACCTGGGGTGAGGCCCCCTCCTCCAGGTGCCCACGCTGGTGGGAGACCCCCAGGGTGCATCGGAGGCTGAGGTTCTGCTGGGCCTGACTGGAGAGGACACTTCCAGGGACCCGGTGTCCCCCAAACACAGAGATGTGGCTGGTAAACTGAGGCTCTGGGCTCAGATGTGGCTGCCCCTATAGCCCCCCTTCTATTTCTGGGGCAAAGTCACATGGTGCAGGGGTCCTGCCCCCCACCCCGCTGTGCATCCAAGGCAGCAGCTTGTCTCGCTGGCCTCAGTTTCCCCTTTGTAAAATGCCGAGCTGCACTGGCTGGCCCCGGAGTCTGCACAGCTTTCGGAGTTGGAAATATCTCTTGAGGAGCCCACCTGGGGGCCCCGCACCTTCACACTCACACACGCGAGTGCACAGCCGCCCCCCACGCAGGGCCGGCTCCGAAGCTCCAGGACCCAGAGCCCTGGGGACTGAGGCCCCTTCCCAGGACCCCCCCGGAACCCCCCCAGGCCATCCCCCATCCTGCTCCGAAGCCAGGGAGGCAGGGGCCGCGGGACCCGGACTCACCAGAGGCGCGTCGTCGTTTCGGGCTCTGCCGGTCCCTGCAGAGAGACGCAACTGGAGTCAGGGGGCCCAGGGGCTGGAAACCCTCCCCTGGGAGCTGGAGTGGGGTCGCAGCCCAAGGGCCCCCAAGCCTGTGCTGGGGGCTCCCGGGCTCCCCTGAGGCTGTGTCCACAGACACTGACCCAGCCTGGGGAGGGGACACCTGCGGTGGGCCCGGGTCTTCTCCTGCCCGGCTCCCCACGGGAACCTGGGGCTCAGGGGCGGGGGGAAGCGTCCTGTCCAGCACCCGGGACCCTGCCTTCCGCCCCACCCCGGGTCCACATCTGCTGGCTCATCCCGGGGGGCTCCAGGCGGCTTGGGCCGGGCCTCGGCACCCAGGGCCCCTCTGAGCTCGGCCCCCAGTGGAGGGACCCAGGAGAGCCGGCTCCAGGCACTGAAGGCCCCACGCGTGGCCAGAGGGAACCATGGGGATCTGCTGCCTGGGCGCGCGCCCCAGCCCTTTCCGAGCGGGTGGGTAGGGGCACGGCAGCGCCTCTGAGGTCCGGGTGGTGGGACGGGGTGTCACCCCCCTCTGCGGCTGCCGCTGTCCCCACCACAGGCCCGGAAGCCCTTTCTCGGAGGCTGTGGCCGCGGGAGGTGGGGCCTGAGGCGGGGGCTGTGCCCTCCTCAAAACTGCTTCAGCCTCCAGCCTCGGGGCCGCTCCCAGGGCAGCACCTCGGAGGGGGCCACGGGCCAGAGGGCGGGACCCCGTCTCCCTGACCCCTTGGCAGGCAGGCTGGGCCCCCCAGAAGAGAGGGCTGGGGGGAGAGGGCTCCCTCTGGGCTTACCCGGTGCGCCCCTGGGGCAGGTGGCGGTCATGACCCAGGCGAGCAGCAGCAGCAGCAGGACGCCCCCCAGGGCGCTCGAGACGCCCACCACCAGGGCCTGGGGCTGGCTCGCAGGCCCTGGGCCGGGGCTGGGGTGCATCGTGGTCGGCTCCAGGACTCTCTCTGGGGGGCAAGCAGGAGCACCTCGTGAGGCCTGGGCCCTGCCCCCCGCCCCTCCCCTGGGTCCTTGCTCCCCTGCCCCCTCCCTGGGCCCTGCTCTCCCCTCCCCTGGGGCCCCACCCCTGCCCCTCCCCTGGCCCCCCACCCACCTGTCACCCTGAGCTCGGCGCGGGGGCTCTCGGTGATCTGCGTCTCGGGCGGCAGGTGGATGGCCCCGCACAGGTAGGTGCCGCTGTCGTTGCGCCGGGCGCCCAGCACGCTCAGGTGGAAGTCGGAGCCGTTGGGCAGCCGCGCGATGCGGAAGCGGGGGTCGCGGGCCGGCTCGCTGAGGTCACTGGGGAAGGCGGCCATCTTCTCCGTCTGGTTGCTGGGGCTGATGCGGTACCAGTTCAGCCGCAGGGACGCGGACAGGCTGGACAGGCGGCAGATGAACGTGGCGTTCGCCCCCTCGGGCACCGTGAGGTGGGCAGGCGAGAACGCCAGGGGGCCCCAGGGCCGGGGCCTCTCCGGGGAGCCTGGGAGACCGAACAAGAACAGGGAGCCTGTGAGGAAGGGGGTGCGGCGAGCCGGCAGGGACCCTTGCATGCCCCCAGGGATGGAGCACTCACCACCCGTCAGACGCACTTGGGGCTGGACTATCTCCTCAGCTGTCTGCCCCTCCCCGGCTCTGACCCCGGCCCCTGCCCCTCCACCCCGTTGACTCCAGGCGCCAATGTCCCCTGTTAGGCCTAGACCTTCGCTCTGGGCTCCCTGCCTCCCTGCTCCACAGCCCCGAAACACCCCGAGGAAGGAAATGCAGGCACCCGAGGCCGGGCTGGGCGCCTGGGTCTCCCCTGGGACCCCAGCCCGGGCACGGGGGGCCTCTCGGTGGCTCAGGCCTGGCCAATTCAGAAACATCTTGGGAGTGGGGGCTGGGCCGGCCAGTGGGGACCGTCCTGCCGAGGCCCAGTGGACTTGTTTTCACTGCGAGGAGCCTGCGGGGCCAGCTGGTCACCGTCCCACAGGGGCCGGAAAAGGGGGGCCCTGGGCTCCAGCAGCCCCGAAACACGGACCTGCCAAAACATGCAGCTGAGGGCCTGGCCCCAGGGACCCCTCCACGAGGGCCCGCCCACCGCCCTCAGCACACACGCACACTCCCACGCATGCTCACACGCTCACCCCACAGTCGTGCACACACGTGCAAGGCATACCCTCAAACACGCTCACACAGACATGCACATGGGAACAGCCACCCACACTCAGACACACACACTCAGAGACACACACGTGCTCACGCTCACGCGTGTGCACACCCCCTCACACTCACACACGCACACGTGCCTGCAGCAGGCTGGAGGGCACGTGGGAGGAGAACCCGTCCCTCCTGGCGAGGCCTGTGTGCAGGGGTGGCATCCGTGTGTTGCGGTGTCTGAGGGTCTGGGAGGGGTGTGTCTGTGACCCTTAAAGGTGGGGAAACTGAGGCTGGAGAGGCGCAGAGGCTCCTTGAGACCAAACGCAGGGTCTGCTGCTCATACCCTCAGCCCTGCCTGTGGGAGGGAAGCCCCCCGTGGCGGCCCCAGGGCTGCCCCTTTCAGCAAAACCCCGCCAGCTGCCGCCCCCTCAGCCCTGCAGCTGGCCCCAGGGACACGCTGGACCCAGACTCCCAGCAGGAAAGGAAGGTGGAGCTGGGGGGCTGCCTGGTAGGGGGGTTTCCAGTCCACCCCACTTGTCCCCAAAGACTGACCCTGAACCGCACCAGGCCGGTGACGGCACAGTGGGCGAGCCCGTCCTCCTGGGCCTGGCTCGCCGTCCCCTCGGCTCTGTCCCCCAGAACCACACTGGATCTGCCGGGACGGCCCCCACCCCCACCCCAGTAAACCCAGGCCACCTGTGGAGACCCCAGGGGTGCTCATGGGGGCTTCTGGCCTGCATGCTCCTCTGCCTCCAGGGCAGGCTGGCTGGGGTGGCCGCGGGTCAGCTCTGCGTGGATGGGCCTAGGGCCTGCCAGGCGAAGACACAGACCCGGGACCCCTCAGGGCACGTGTCCCCAGAACCAACACCGTCGCCATCCCTCATGGGCACCTCACTGGGGCCAAGTGAGGGGAGGGAAACTGCAGCCCCAGAAAGGGTGTCCCGGCCTTCGGGGTGAAGCCTGCAGCCCCTAAGGGTTTTGGCTCCCATGGTGTCCTCACCTGCTCAGGGACAGGCAGGGCAGGAGGGGACGGCAATACCACCCGGTCACGGGTGCGAGACAGGCTGGGATAGACGGGGCATGCCCACGGTCCCAGCCAGCTCAGGACCGCCCCCCACGACTCCAGCTCGCCCCAAACCCCCATTCCCCATTGCCCCAGTTGGCCTGGACCCCCCGTATCCTCCCTTTGGCCAGGCCGTGCAGATCCTACAGACCCTGCACAAGTGCCAGGCTCAAGGGTGGGTGTGGCCCTAATGTGCTGGGGTCCCCAGGTGTGGGGGGCAGCAAGGCCAGAAGCCAGCTGACCCTGTGCAAGGTGTGTGTGGGGTCCACAAAGCCCTGCAGGTCTGCGAGGGGCTGTCTCACCTGCCAGGAGGGCAGGGCTGCTGGGGCGGCTGGGGGTCCAGAGGACCAGGGCCGGGCTGGGAGGGGTGGTCTGGCCGGTGAGGGGCCTGCAGAGCCTGGGCTGCCCCCTCGGCCACCCCGGGGGGAACTCAGACCCTCTCCCTGACGCCAGGCTGAGCTACGTCCTCGCTTGGGTCCCAAACCCACACCCAGCTCGTCCGACCTCCTCCAAGAGCTCTGCTGTGCGTTTCCTACAGACACCCTCACTCAGGGGCACAGACCCATCAGGAGGAAAACTTCAGGTGAGCGGCTGCATGTTGCACTCAGTTTTGGAGCAACACAACCAGCGGCCACTGAGAGCCAGAGCCCCCAGCTTAGCTCCCCGGCCCCCGACCTGCTGCCCCAACCCTGACCTTGGCTCCCCCACCCCCCTAACCCTGGCACCCCTGACTGCCCCAGGACACCTACCCTGACCCTTCACCCTGCCCCTCACCCTTGGCTCCCCTAACCCTGGCCTTGAACTCCTTGGCCCCAGCCCCCCGAACACAGCAACACTGACCCCCCAGACCCCCATCCCCAGCAGCTCTTGACCCCTGCCCTGGCCCCTGACGTCTCCTAGAGCCCCCCCCCATCCCCACTGGTTTCTCACGTGTCCCACCCCCACCCCACCTTCTCCCTGCCGTCCCACTGCATCTGGGACTAGAAACCTGGGGTCTCCCTCACAAACACCCCCAGGCCTCCTTCCCACCCGCTGCAGCCCGGCCCCACCCAGAGCCCACCTCCTCTCCGGGCCTCCTTGGTGACCATGGCTCAGTTGCCCCCTCCCCGTCCTCCTGCCTCAGGGCACCCACAGCCGCCCCCTGTGTGGACACCTGCTGACGGACCCGGGGGCTGTGCAGGGCCCCTGCTCCTCCTTGTTGGGCCCTTGTCTGACCCCTCCCCCCAACTTTGTGAGGGTCCAGGCGTGTGTCAGCTTCCTGGCTGGCTGTCTTCTCTCGCAGGGGTCTGGCCCTGTCTGCGTGTGGGTCTCCCTGCTTGTTCTCTCACGTCCTCCCTCTGGGCCCTGCTCCCCCTGGGACCCTCTCACTGTCCAGCCCCCCACCAGGGTCTGTCCTCACGGCTGGAGGCACAGGCTGGGGGCCAGGGAAGGGCCGCGGGGACAGCCACCACGGCGAGCACAGCTGCCCCGGCCCCGGGGCGCAGGTGGTGGTGAGGAGGGCCCCTCCCCGCAGGCACAGGGCCCAACAGCAGGACGCCCGGCAGCCTCCTGGACAGAGAAGGTGGGGCGGTGGGACCGGAACAGAGTGGTCACCGGTACATGGAGGGGAGCTCAGGGGTCCACGACACGGTGGGAATGAGATGTGGATGGGGGTGTCACCAAGCGCCCTCTTGGGGCCCGGCTCAGGCTGGGTCTCTGGGGATTCCTGGGGAGGGGGAGAGCCTGGTCGTGCCCCCACCCCAGCTCCTCCGGGCTACACCCTGGCCTCTGTCCCCCTCGCTGCTTCCCGTCCTCGCTCGGGGTTGGCTGCTGTGTTGGAGTCTCTGTGTGGGGTTTGATTCTCCGCTGTCCTCTAAGTTTGATATTATTTCAAAAAAAAAAAAAAAAAATGGGAGACACCCACTGGGCCGAGCCCCCAGCTGCCATGGGACTGACGTGAGCCCACGGTGCCCATGGTGGGGCGACCCCCAGACCCAGCAAAAAAGCCACCCAGGTCATGACTCCATGGCCCACTCAGGCCACTCGTCCCAAAGGGCCCAGGGTCTCTGCCGTGGACACCCCCTTCCCCACATCCCAGGGACATTTAGGGTGGATGTGTCCTGCTGCAGCAGCACTCAGAGGGCCAGTGATGTGTGCAGGGACGTGGTGGGGACGGAGCTCGGCCATCGGTGAGCCCACCAGAAGGGCGTTCACTGGTCTATTTTGTAACTTTTCTGCATGTTTGACATTTTTTCCAAAATTGTGAGTTGAAAAGAATAAATAAAACGAATCTGACTTATAAAGGCGCTTCATAGGATAAAGATGTCAACGGCAGCCAGGAGCCCCCGAGTCTGGCCGGAAGGGGCCTGACGCTCCCCACAAATAGACCCGAGTGTCTTGCAGATGGGGAAACCGAGGCCTGTGGGGTTTGAGACTGAAAGCCTGAATATGCCACAGATGACTGTTCTCCTCCTCCCCGCTCTGGGAACCCTGGAGGCCGGCGGATGCCCGGGACACACCCGAGTCAGGCTCCTTCACGTCTCGGGACCCCCGCCCGACACGAGCCCTGCTCCTCGCGAGCCCGCTCCTCCAGCGAGTACCCACTGCGGCCGGGGCTCCTCGGAGAGGCTAACGCTGGACGCGGCACAGCCTGTGCGAGAGCCCCAGGGAAGGGACGGCAGGGACCCAGGCCGGGAGGGGACTTCGGGCTCGGGAAGGGAGGCTGGGCGACCCCGAGGGGGTGGCCTCCAGGGGTCGTGACAGGCCGCGGCAGCCAGGCCCAGAGGAAAGCAGCACCTGGTGCTGGCACCTGTGCTGGCAGGTGTGGAGGGGCTCGGGGGGTCCAGCTGGGGACCTGCTCTGAGGGTGACAGAGGCGGAGAGCCTGTGGGGCCTCCCCCGTGGACAAGGAAACTGGGGCCAGGGCCAGGGGCCCCAGACACCCCCCAGCACCCACTGTGGGCACCCCCAGCGTGTCCTGGCACCAAACAGCCTGAGGATCACAGCCAGGGCAGGTTTTACCCTGACGTCATGGTCTCCGTCTGATCAGGGAGGCAGCTCCCGCCTCCCGCCCGTTCAGGACACTGAGTCGCGCCCGGGTCAGCAGGTCCCCTCAGAGCCAGCCGTGGATGCCGGGTCAGGCCCCCAGGGCCCAGGTTGGGGGACCCCAGCCAGCCAGGCCCCTCCATCCTGCGAGCCTGCCCCGTCCCACCGGACTCAAGGAAGCTCTGGGCCGAGGGGAGGAGGCCCCGGGGGGCGGTGGGCCAGGCCCCGGCCCGGACAGCCCCCCGGCCTAGCCCCAGTGGCCCCCAAGCCCCCAGCCACCGCGGGCACCTACCTAGGAGCCGCCCCGGCCGCCAGCCCAGCTGCAGCACGGCCCAGAGGAGCGGCCAGGGCGCCCACGGGGTCCGCATGACGAGCTGGGGCAGAGTGACAGCGGAAAGGAAAGCGTCCTGGCAGGGACCCGCCCCGCGGCCCCTTCCTCCACCCCCGTGGGGGCGGGCTGCCGGGGAGGGAAGGTGGGGGCGTGGAGCCGCCACTGGGCGGAGGGCAGGGAGAGGCGGGCTGGCCCCCACGGGGCACCAGGGCCTGCGGGCAGTTTTGCGCCTCTTTGCTTATTTGTGGCGGCCTCTTTCCATTTCCTGCCCGAGCCGCACCCCCACCCGAGCCCCTGAGGCTGGAGTCTGGGGTGCAGGGCCTGCTCCCCGCCCCCACCCCTCTGCCGCCGGGGAGCTCAGCCACCCTCTCTGGGCTCAGGTCTGGGGCCCCCGGACCCTGATGCTCTCTGAGCTCCCTCGAGCCTCGGGGTTTGAAGCCAGGCTGGCTGTTCTCACCCCCACACTCTGCCCGGACCCCTTGCCCCCCAACCCCACCCCTCGACCCCGAGGCGAGCTGGGCAGGGGTGGGGCGGCAGGCCAAGTGGACCGACCCGGCCAGAGACCCCTGCCCTCACCTGGGCACTGCACCCCTGACCCCACTGCTGAACCCCTGCCCTGAGTGGCACCTCCACCCAATGCAGTGACCCCCATCCCGAGAGGCCCCCACCCAGAAGCTGGGCCCCACCCCTGCCCTGTGTGAGTGTGGCCTCGAGGGGCTTCAGGCCTGGCGTGGGGCAAACATGAATCGAGGGGCTCGAACCCAGGAATTGGGGAGGGGCAGCTGCCCAGAACCCGGTGCCCAAGGGCCCTGCTGGACAGGGTGGGGTCCTGGGAGCCTGTGGGGAGGCGAGAGCTGGTGCGCAAGGCCCCTGCCCCTGTAAGGCACTGGCTGTCCTGGCCAGGGGCATTTGGCCACTCCTGCCGGCCGGCTGCTGACCCCAAGCCCAGGCCGGGGCGTCCAGGGCCTGCTCTCCTGCCCCGCACGAGGTTCCCAGGGCCGGCCACGTGGGGTGATGGGCACTCAGCAGGGATGCAGGGGGTGCTTGGAGGGGTGGGGGCTGCACCTGCACCATAGGCCTTGCCGTCCAAGCCCGGCTGTCTTACAGCCCACCCAAGCCCCTTCCCAGCCCCAGGCAGCCCCGGGCCCTCCTTCACAGGGGGGAGTCCGGGGGGGGCGAGCCTGGCCGGACAGCCCCCACCATTTGTGAAATAATTAGATTATTTCATCGTGTTCTGCGCTGCTTTATTACAATGAATGGAAAACAGGAAAAATGAAACTGCTGATATTAGTGATGAATGCGTAGGTCTCATCGGCTTAAAATAACCAAGGCGGCTCTCGAAACCGCCTGGCAGCGGGCGCTGCAGCCGGCGCGGAGCCACGGCGAGGGGAAAACATTAAAGAACACGACTGAAACGGTGGAAAAAGCTCATCAAAGGTGATGTCTGCTCAGCGGTGACGGAGGAAGCGGGACGTGAACTTACCAGCAGGGCCCCTCCCGAGAGGCTCCGCACAGCGAGGCCGTGTGGGTGGGTGGGGGCGCCCCGGGGGCTCGGGGGCACAGGGAAGGGGTGCGGGGCCAGTGACTTCCTGTGACCCGCACGCAGGGCCGCCCGGGGGCGCCTGGCCATGCCGGCCTGTGGACACTGGCCCCTCCTGCTGCCTGCTCCGGGGCTCGGGCTCGGGCCGGGGAGGGGACTGGGGGTGTGAGTTGAGGCTGGGGTACTTCTCCCCGCTCCTGTCCCTCTGGGGGCAGCCCGCAAGGCTGCACCTGGCTCAGGTGTGGGTCGTTCTGGACAGGGCCCCCCAGCACCGGAGAACTCGGTGTGATCATCAGCGTTTCATGTGTAATCTCTGTCCTAGTGCACAGTGGGGCATTTGTGGGGGACCCTGTGGCTCCCAGCCCTGCAAGGACAAAGCTGTCCCCCTATCTGGATGGAGGGCAGAGTCCGGGAGGGGAGACACCTGGGACCCCTTGTGGAGACCCCTCCCCACCAATTCTATCTGCAAGTGCACGGCCACATTTTTTTTGGGGGGGGCATCAGGAGGGGCCCTGGATTTGATGTTGCTGATCCTCCCCCCTTTCCCCGCCCCCCTTTCTCCCTCCCACTCAGGGTCCATCTGGGGGCCTGTGCTGGCCTCAGGGGGTGGCAGCAAAGTGGACTGAGCTGTGGGATGGGGGGGCTGGAGTGGGCACTGCACTGTCCCCAGGAGTCCCTGGCCCAGGTGGAAAAGGGGTGCTTGGGGTGGGTGCAGGGTGGGGTGTCTGGGGCAGCTCAGGTGCAGAGGTGAGTGGGACACGTAGGAATCCTGGGATGGATCCTGGGGGGCTGGGAGGGGGCTGGGAGGGAGCTGGGGGCAGGTGTGTTCAGGGGGTGCCCCCACCTCTTATTAGTGCCCCCTCCCCCCACTGAAGGACAGAAAAGGCAGCCCTGGGGTTGGACAGGCTCCCCCCACCCCGCAGTGGGGTCAGGCCGGGGTCCCCAGGACCCTCCCCTTGGGGGTGCCCTGGGCTGGCTGGGCCCTCAGTCTGGGTCCCCGCAGGCCACCATCACCTGTCTTTAAACCTCCTCATGCAGCTGGGCTTGGGAGGTGGAAACACACAGGGACCCCAGTTAAATTGGGGTTCTAGGTGTACCACACCACCACATATTTTTAAATTGTCTTGTATTTTTTTGCTGAGATCATTGAAAACTGCCCCGCAGTTTGAGAAGTGAAACAGCGAGATCCCGGCACACAGACCCTGGTTTCCCAGTGAAACATTTTGGACAACGGGCCGGTGCTGACTGACCCCTGCGGGACTTGCACCCGCTTTGTGGGGGACGGAGGCGCCCCTCCGTTTCCTCCCCTCCAGGCCTGTGCAGCCCCCGCCGCCGAGGTGGCCGCGGACCCCGCGCCCGCGGCACGTGGCCCGATGCCCTGGGGTGCGGCCCTCGCTGCTGGCAGGGGGTCCACGGCGGACGGACCCGGGTTCTCTGTCCACCCCACGCTGGGGCAGGATGCCGCTGGCAGCGCCCCTGAACGGGTTTTGGGGGGCCTATGTGTTCGTTTCTGGCGAAATGCACGCGCACCCGCGTGCCGGGCCGTTGCCGGGGCCTGCGGTGTCCCCGGGGCCTGCGCTGTCCTGCGCTTTCATTTGCTGCATCTGTTTCCTGCAGGAAACGACAGAGAAATGCGCGGTGGCCGGGGCGCAGGAGGCACCGTGGGGGCGCGGAAGGTTCCCCCCAGGCCAGGTGCCGGGCGCCCCCCCACCCAGCCCTAGCTCTCCGGGGTCCCCCCCTCCCCGGGCGCGCCCACCCTCCGGGGCCAGGGACGCCGCTCCAGACTTCCCAAGGCGCTGGCCTGGCGGTTGGAGGAGGGCGCCTGGCGCCGGAACCCAAAATTGAGGCGGGTGGAAAGTTGGGGAGACGGGGAGCCCCAGCTCTCCCGAAGCGGTGCCCCGAGCCAGGGAGGGAAGTTTGGTCCGGCGGCTCCCGGGGAAGCTCAGGGAGCAGCACCAGCGCCGATCCGCGCGCACGGGCTCCCGGGGACGCTGGGCGGGGCGGGGAGCGGGAGCGGCCCGGGAACCTGCCGCCGGCTTCACAGCTGCGCCTGAGGTGGGAACAGGAAATGGTTAATAGCATTTGCAAATAAAAAATTTGTGTTCTGTGTTGTTTTTGACACATTTCCCAGAAGTTAAAAAGAATGCCTCATTTATCTGCCCATATTAAGAACAAAAATTTTAAAACGTTGAATAAAATACTTCCACGATTTGTTACACATGAGAATAAAGAGAGTTGGGTTTTTTGCTTGTTCAGGTGGTGGGTCATGATGTGGTTTCTCCCCTCCCCCCATTTGCCAAACACTCTAGAATTCTATGAGAAGTTTAAATGTGAGTTTTATAGGTTAAAGTAAATGTGTGTATGTGTGTGTATGTGGGGGATGTTCACCCATGTATTTGTATGTGTGCATATTTGTGTCTGCACGTATGCACACCTGTGTAATATGTTTGTATATGGATGCATATATGTTCGTGTGTATGTGTGCATACATCTGTGTGTCTGCACGTGTGATGTGTATATGCATGTGTGTCTGTATGTGTATTCATGCGAATGTGTAACTGTATGTGCATGTTTGTGTGCATGTGTGCATATATGCATGTGTGTATGAATACATTTGTGTTTGCACACGTGTACACATGTATGCATATTTGAGTGCAAGCGTGTTGTACATTTACATGTGTATGCATGCATGTGTATACATCTGTGCAAGCATGTACACACCTGCATATACATGTGTTTATGTGTGCAGGTGTGTGTTCACATGTGTATGTGTATTGGGGTTTGCATGTACACGTGTGTGTATGCATGTGTGTACACGTGTGTGTGTGTTTTGGTGCGTGTTCTAGTTTGCTAATGCTGCAGAATGCAAAACACCAGAGATGGATAGGTTTTATAAAATGGGGGTTTATTTCGCTACACAGTTACAGTCTTAAGGCCACGAAACGTCCAAGGTAACACCTCAGCAATTGGGTACCTTCACCGGAGGATGGCCAATGGCGTCCGGAAAACCTCTGATAGCTAGGAAGGCAGCTGGCATCCGCTCCAAAGCTCTGGCCTCAAAACGGCTTTCTCCCAGGACATTCCTCTCCAGCAAGCTTGCTCCTCTTCAAAACATCACTCCCAGCTGCACTCACTTCCCTCTCTTTGAGTCAGCTCATTTATATGGCTCCACTGATCAAGGCGCACCCCCGAATGGGCGGGGCCACACCTCCATGGGAACATCCCATCGGAATCATTACCCACAGCTGGGTGGGGCAGATTCCAAGCAAATCCAACCATCACCAACGTCTGCCCCACAAGACTACAAAGACAATGGCATTTGGAGGACACAATACATTCAAACTGGCACAGTGCGCACGCATGTTGTGCGCATGTACACGTGTGTGTGCATGTGTGTACACGTGTGTGTGGTTTGGTGTGCATGCATAGTGTGTGCCTGTACACGTGTGTGTGCATGTGTGTACACACGTGTGTGTGTGTTTTGGTGCACATGTATGGTGTGTGCATGTGTCGGGCTTCCCACCCGGGCAGCTGACTGGACAGGCCGCACTAGACGGCGGGTGTGGGGGCCCTGCCCCCCCGGGGACACCGTGTCCTCCTTGGCAAAGGTGGTGCCGCCTCTGCATCGCCGGCTCGTGCCACTCGATACTTGCTCAGCAAGGGCCCGAGGGCCTAACGGGGTGCATGTGTCCCCCAGGAAGCCACTCTCAAGTCCTAACCCCTGTGCTGTGATCGTAACACTGTTCAGAAACGGGATCTTTGCAATGGGATCAGCTGTGATTAGTTAGGGGAGGAGAAAATGCAGCAGGGCGGGCTCATGTCCCGCTGGCTGGCAGCGGGAGCGGCGCCAGTGGAGCTCCCCCTCGGACCCCCACTGAGCTGGTCCTGCTGGTGCTCGTGGTCGGGTCGTTGCCCTCCGGCCCCGGCAGGCCTGTCTGTGCCCTGTCACAGCAGCCACGGGACACGAAGTCACCCTGAGCGTCCTGCTGTCCTCCCCTCACTGTCTGTCGGTTTCTGCGGCCCTCGCCGGCCTTCCTGGGCAGGGCCCCTCTGAGTGTGGATGACGAGGATGCCGGTGGGGGGCGGCGCCCAGACCCAGGGAGGGGGAGGAGCAGCTCCTGGGGGAGCAGAGCTGCCGGCGAGGGCTGCCCCCCAGCCTCACCGAGCGAGGCCCTGGAGCTCATGCCTTGGCTGTCCGGGGGCCGGGTGGCCGGGGCCCAAGGGGCCGGGCTCAGGGTCGGTGGCTCCTGGAGGTGCAGCCCTGCGAGGCTGCGGAAGCAGAGGGGCGCAGCAAATGCTCCACGAGGCACCGCTGGTCCTTGCCCAGTTTCCCTGCCAGCCTCCCTACTCACTGTCGCCGGGGCATGGGAAAGCCAGAGCCGTCCGTCCGTCCATCAGTCCAACTGGCGTCAGGTCGGGGGCCGCTGCATTGAAGGATGCGGGGAGCAGGTCTGGCAGACTGCCCCCCCACCTCCACCCCGTGGGGTGTCTCCTGCTGCGCAGCACAGCGAGGGGCTTTGGGGGTGCTGTCTGAGCCACTGCCGGCCACCGTCACCTGCAGGAGCCTGTGCTGGAGCTCACCTGGGCTGCGAGAACATCGCCGTACGGAAGCTCCACCTGAGACCCCAACCAGCCACCCTCGGCAAAGGCTGAGCTAGAAGGGGGTGCTGGAGGGGTGTGAACGCCAGCGGAACGGGGCGAGGGGTCCCCGGGGGTCTGCAGGGAGAGGAGCACTAAGCCGGGGGCTGGCAGGGCCGAGTGTGGTCCCGCTAAGGGGGCCTGGGCAGGGGGCAGGCGGCCGGGACAAAGTGGTCTTTTCCGAGCCCTGGCATTTGGGCACCCGCCCCCAGCTAGGACCTTCCCAGCGAAGCTGCCCTCAGGACCCTGGCCTGTCCCAGGAGCCCACAGGAGCTGCCTGCACACTCCTTGTGGGGGGTTTCTCCAGCTGGAGGAGGGGGTCGAGGGTCGGCTCGGTCACTGGCCCTGCAGACTGCCTGGTTTGTGGGCTCAGAGGTGGATGAATCGGGGGTTGGGGCAGGGAAGCAGAGGCTGAGCTCTGCGGAGTCCAGCCCACAGGAGCCTCCGGGCTCGGTTCCAGCTGCCAGAGGCCACCAGACCCTGCGTATGGGGTGGTACCGACACCCGAAGAAGGCTGGGAGCAACGAATGTGTGGGTGGCAGAAAGAGAAGCCCGGTGCCCCTCTCCCAGGGCCAGGAAAGGGGAGTGGGAGGAAGGGCGGTTGGAACCTGGCCTGGGGCAGCCTGCAAGGACCTGACCTTTGGTTGTGGGTGGGACAGCCCAGAGCACGCAGCCCCTCATGTCGTGGATGGTGGGGGGGCCGCTGTGGGGGGCACTCCCATCTGTAGAGTGGGGGGGGAAGGCGGAAACAGGCCCTAGACCTTCCGGCCCCCTGAGGTTGCAAGGCCTCCTCTTTGGGGGTGGGGAGGGCCTCTCCTGGAGGCCCCAGCTCTCCCCGGCAGGGTCCCCTGGAGGAGGCCCCCGCCCACCCCCTGTGGCTGTGGGGGCACCGACCCCGGGGGACTGGCCTCGCCAAGCTGCTCTGGGGAACCGAAGGTGGTTTGACCTCTCAACCAGCCAGACCTTGGGAGTCTGGGGGCTTTGGACCCCGTCTCTGCTTCGCTGTGGCCCCGTCCCGGGGCCACCAAGCTCACGGCATCAACCCCACGGCCACCCAGAGGTGCCCTCAGCTTTGAGTGTCCCACCTGAAAACGAGGACCATTGTACCATCCAGCCCTGCAGGTCCCGTTGCCTGCCCTCCCGTGAGCCCCTTTCAACTCTGCTTGAAGCTGCCGATCATTTCTCGATGCATCTTTCCCAGTTGCTTGTATTGTAAAAAGCTCCTGGTGCACAGCAACGTGGCTGCATCTTACAAACAGCAAGCACACGAAGGAAAGAAGCCAGACACACACACAGAACGCCTGGCGCAGGATTCCACTGTGTAAGGCACAGAACCAGCACAACTAAACCAGCACAACAGGTGTAGGACAGCGTCTCGGGGTGTTACCCCAGGGCGGCCTGACAGAGGCCCAAAAACTGGGGCTTCAGACGACAGAAGTCGACTGTCCCCCAGCCCTGGGCCCAGGGGTCAGAAGTCGGTGGTGGGCACAGCTGTGCTCCCTCCAGCTCCCACTGGCCCTGGCTCTGCTCTGCCTTCTCCCTGGGGTCTCTGTCTCTCTGTCCGTCTGTCCCCTTTCTTCTAAGAACCACTCCCCCAGCCGCTGCCATCAGATTTGGAGTCCGCCTACCCTGCTATGACCTCATCTTAACCAATTCCACCAACCAGGGGGGTGGGACGGGGATCTAGACACATCTGTGTGTGGGTGGGGGGCAACTTAACCCATGAAAGGCAGTGAAGCTACCAAACAGCCCCGAGGGGCCTCCGGCCGGGCGATGGTACTTTCGGGGGTGAGGAGGGGCTGACATTGGGGGGGGCCCGGGCAGCACTGGGCAGCAAGAGGCTCTACTCCCTCCCCGAGGTGGTGGTTTCTTACAGCTTTATAACAATTTGTGATCCGTACATTGAGGGTTTACATATTTTAATGTAAATGTGTATTCTTCACCAATACAAAGTTTGGAAAAAAATTGAAAACCGTGGGAAAATTTCCAGTGTTACACGCAGAAGAAAGTCTTTCTCAGCACAGAATTACTGCCTCACTGTTCAGCAATCGAAGCAGAGTGAATAAATCACCGCATAGCCAGAAACCAGAAAGGTATCAGGTAAAGAGGGGGACTCTCTTTTTCAGCAGGGAACAGCATCCACGATATGTTGAGGAGTAAAAAGAGACTAGAGAAGAGTCTGCTTAGTGTGTTTTACTAGTTGTGAAAAATAAATATGAGTGTTCGAATGTAAACATGCACAAAAAAATACCTCAAAGTCAACACCAAAATGTTGCCTGTGTTTGACTATTTCTGGGTGGTGAGGCTGTGGGCGCTTGGATCGTATTGTGTTTTCCCTTTTTAATTTATCTGTATGCTCCTAATTTCATTCCTAAAAATGAAAATATTGCTTGTGCAGTTAAAAATATTTAAGCAACGTAAGGGGGGAGACGGTGGCGTCTCTGCACCGAGGGCTGGTTGCTATGGAGACGGGGCTGTTGCCAAGGCTGCCGTTGCCAAGGCCTCCGGAGCCGGAGCTGGGGCAGCATTCACACCGCACTGCGGCTCGGTGCGGCATGGACGGTGCCAGGGTCCCCGAGTGGGCCGGCTCCTTTGGGCGGCTGATGGCCAAGATGAAGCCCCAGGATGCCCGGGAGCTGCTGCCCGAGGATGGCCTGGTGGCCCCCCAGTTGCGGCTGCAGGAGCTGACGAGGTGAGCTGAGGGCTGGGGCTGGGGGGTCCCCCTCCTGTGGGGGGTGGGGAGAGAGGGCAGCGACCCCAGCAGGAGGATGCTCGTTCGCGGCCGGGTGTGACTGGAGCAGGTGGCTGTCGGCCGGGCTGGGGCTCGCCTCTCGCCTCCACAAAGTGGGGGTGCTGGGGGAGCAGCAGCTGCTCAGCCCATGTCCTGCTGACATGCAGACCCCCATGCCCAGCACCCAGCGGAGAGCAGAGGTGGAGGCGGCTCCCGGGCAGGGTGACATGGCCTCTGCCCATGCGGGTGAGGGCCGGTCATGTCCATCTCCTCCGGCCCCGATGCCCACGGCCTCCTCTCCCAGTTGCCATGGTAACCCCATGGCAGTGTGGCCATCGGCGCTGACAGGTGGGAGCTGGGAGCGAGCAGGTGTCCCTTGTCACTGCCTGGCCCCACAGCAGAAGGGGCGGCCCTGCCTGGAAGCAGCTGTGGGGACACGGGGGGTCGGCCTGGGGGACAGGGGTCAGCCGGGGGGAAGGTGGCCGGCTGGGGGCACGGGGATGGCCGGGGGTCACTAACGCATCTCCCAGTGAGACGAGCGGCTGCTCAGTGCCACGGGGACCGAGTGAGACGGGCACTTCAGGGCACCGTGTGTGATGTTCTCATGTGTCAGGAGTGTCAGACCCTGGTGGGCTCCGGGACAGGAGCTGGTAAAGACGCTAACGTGTCCGCGGACACATGGATGAACCTCCAAGGGGGATGTGAGGATGGTGGATAGTGTCTCAGGGGGTTTGTAGGTTCAGGTTTTCAGTGACGACAGAAACGTGAGCTGGAGGACCGTCCCTAGCGGCAGCCACCAGCTGCCTGTGGCCATTTAAACACAAGTCAATAAAGCTCGGTGACGGCGGGAACTCAGCTCCTCAGTCACATTCGCCACATCCCGAGCGCTCCATGCCCCACGTGTGCGGAGCAGCTGGTGGCTGCAGCGGCTCTACAACCACCCGGAGAGTCTACTGGACCGAGAGCTCCCGAGGTCACACTGTTATCCCGCACGCAGGTGTGGGTCCCAGGAGCCGGGCACGGCACACACCACCCTCTCCACGGGGAGCAGGAGGTCTCGGCAGAGGGTCCAGGCACGGGCATCAGGCACGGCAGGCTGGCTCTGGCCTTCCACTCACCTGGCGCCATCTCCCCTCTGTTCACCTCAGCCCCTCTCTCTTCCACAGGCTCCAGTGTGGCCGCTTCCCATGGGGCTGGCTGCCAGCGCATGTGCAGACCCCCTTCCACCCATGCAGGGATGAGAAGTGCCACAAGGGGCTGGTGAAGATGTGTGTCTGGGGCCAGCCATGCAGAGCGTGCCCCCCGGGCACCCCTCAAGACTGGCAGGTGAGCCCTTCCAGTGTCCGGATCTTCCTCAGTGAGCTGGCCGTGCACGTCCTGCAGGAGTGCCACGGGGAGAGCCTCGGCCCCAGCCACGGCCCTGAGGTTGGCTGCATGGTCTCCTCGGGCCTCTTCCAGAAAGCCCGAGACCCCACCTCGGGGCCCATGGCCAAGAGTGCCGGCCCCATCAGGGGCAGGTGCACCCTGTACAGTGGCGTCAGCTGTGCCGAGGGCACGGGCAGTGGCTCGCACACCCAGCAGCGGCTGACCCCCAGCAGCTGTGGCCCCCTCGTCAAGAGCAGCAGGAGCAAGGGCTTGGGCCAGGCCTGCATCACCATCCCCTTCTCTGTGTCTGACTTCATCAAGAACCCGCTCACCGAGAGCAGCTACTTCTTCAGCAAGGACGAGGGGGTTGTCACCATCCGCTTCTCCCTGGTGGATGCCAAGAAGGACAAGTGTGGCACTGCCGAGGGCAGAGGCTCCATCAGCCTTGGAGATGGCTCCCTGTCGGCAGCTGGCACCGGTGGACCCTGCGTCATTGCCAAGGGCCGCATCCGTCTCTCCAGGAGCGCCATGGCCATGCCCGAAGGCAAGGGCGCCCCGATCTACATCAAGGAGCCCATCTTTCACGGCAAAGGCCTCCTCTTTAATGACGTCAGGGGCAAGGGCTCCGTCTCCAACTCCATCGACCCTGCCAAAGGCCAGAGGCTCCTCTGCAGGAGCTGTGGCCATGGCACACCTGCACGTAGCCCACTTCCAGCGTCCTACATCATCTTCCTCCTGGCCAACGGTGAGGGCTCCATCACCTTCCCCTCGTCCTTGACCGACATCATCAAAGGCAAGGACCCCTTTGCCCACTTCACTGAGGGCAGAGGGAAGGAGGGTGTCAGCAATGGCTTTGCCACCACTGGCTACCAGCCCCTTCCAAGAGCCGATCCTGGTGGCCCCATCGCCAATGAGGAGGGATCCATCACTTTCCCCTTCGTCTTTACTGAAGACGTCCAAGACAAGGACGCTTTCATGGAAACCACTCGGGGCAAAGGGAAGGCCACCACTGGCCCTGCTGCACTTCCAGAGACCAGAGCTGGTGGCCCCAACGCCAGTGATGAGGGCCCCATCGTCTCCTCCATCTCAACTGAAGACGTCAAAGACGAGGACGCTTTTACTGACAGCCCTGAAGGCAAAGGTGGGGAAGACGGCGGCTATGGCCCAGTTGGCACTGGTTGGGACCCGGTTCTGGAGACCAGCGCCGGCGGCTCCATCGCCGTTAGCAAGGGCTCCATCACCATCCCCTTCTCAGTCTTCAGCTTCATAAAGCACGAGGGCCCTGGTTACCGCACCAGTGGCCCCAAGGGCAGTGGCCCTGACGCCCACGGCTGTCACAAGAAGAGGCGGCTGAGGTCCAGGTTCGGCAAGTCCAGCTCCGGGTCGCAGCGGGATGGAGGCGTCTGCCGGGCTGGCACCTGCTGTGGGCCGTGTGCCGAGCGGGACGAAGACTTCTGGATCTGGGTGTCGCTGACCATCTGTGCCCTTTGGCTGCTATGCATGTGCAAGCTGAGCCCCGGCCTCTTCTAGCCGCCAGTGTGGGCTGCTGCCCCCCTCTAGTGGGCCCCCCCAGGCAAAAGCGAGCCAGCCGCAGGCCACCTCCCCCACCGCAGCTCCCCCCACGGGCTCCCCCGTCCCTCCTCGCACCAGGTGCCTCTGTGTCCTCTCTCTTGGCTTGAGCAGGGGTTTTGTGCTGTTTGTTTTGTGAGTGTTCCCTGAGCTGTACACGTAAGCTCCAGGTGCTGTTCGGTGTGTGTGTGTGTGTGTGTTAGATTCCAATAAAACAAAGGTCAAAGGTGACCTGCATGGAGCCTTTGGGTTCGAGCTGAGGGGGCCCCGAGGGAAGGCTGCAAGGCAGAGGCCACGGCAAGCTGGGGTCCTCGATTCCCTTTAGGCCCCTGCAGGGACCACCCCTCACAGCCAGCACTTCCTTGCAAAAGGGGGACGCCCCCGGGTTGGCTGGGGTTCGGGGCCGGGGAGGGAGGTGCCCACTTGTTCGTCGGAGCACCACGCACGCCCCTTTCTCTGCTGGGCATCCCTGGTGGGCTTCGCGGGACCTTCCGAGCCCACAAGCCACATCCCTCTTGCAACTCGGGAGCCTCACTCTGGGTCTCCACTTCTAGGGGGGCTGTTTCCTTTGAGAGGGGGGGCGTTGGCCGGGGTCCCCGGGAGTTGAAGCCCCTGCCCTCCCCCCGGCGGACTGGGCACTTCAGACCCGACTCAGCCTTGCAGGGAGCTGGGGCTGGGGGGGAGGCGGGGAGGGGTGGGTGCCCTGGTGGGGGTGGGGGGGGTGGGGCGAGACAAAGTGCGGGGGCCGAGAGCCTGGCTTCCAAGCGTGGGCAGCCCTGCAGCAGGGCTCTGAAGACCGAGGCCGGAGGAAGCTTCCAGATCGACCACGGAGGCTGAATGCCAGCTGGATGGTACCCGGTGGCCTGAGGTCAGAGGCAGAGGATCTGGAGGTCAGGACGGAGCCAACCCTGCCACCCTCAGGTCCCGTCTACACCCGTCAGACCCCTCAGTGTCAGGACCAACCCCCACCCTCAGGTCCTGTCTACACTGAGTGAGACCCCTCACTGTCAGGACCAACTCCACCTTGGGTCCCGTCTACACCAGGTGAGAACCCTCAGGGTCAGGACGATACCCCCCACCCTCAGGTCCCGTCTACACTGGGTGAGACCCTCCTCAGTGCCCCTGGGAGTGTCAGGATGGGTCGGATGGGGGAATGAGGGAGTCCGGCTCTGACCCTGGGTCCTTGCCGTCCAGGGTCCGGGCCTCGCCCAGGCTCGGGAAGCCTGACACAGGCTCCTTCCTCTGCACTCGGATCTCTGTCCCTCCCTGGGCGGCCGGGCTCCTCGGCCGCATCGCTGCCATCTCCTCACATTTGATGGTGGGTGGGTGCCTCCCCCACCCCCGCTTGGAACTTCTCCATTATTTTCCTAGTTTCTATCCTCTTGATAAACTGTAGAGTCATTTTCTCAGCTCCGAAGGCTTTTCTTGGATGGGCTTTCACTGGGACACCAGGAGCTGCCACGGGGTCATGGCTGGCCCCTGCTCTGGTGGACACCCACGTCCCCACGCGCCGGCATGCGGCGGCCGAGTCGTCCTCACGCTGGGGTTGGCTGGGGAGTCACCCTGACTTCACAGAATGCCCTTTCCTCTGCGGAAAGCATCCGGGGCCCCTCCCTCCTGCCCCCCGGGCTCCCTCTTCTCAGGAGGTTGCAGGGGCCTGGGGGTTTCCTTGGAAGTCAGCTGTGCGCCCCAGTCCCCATCCACGGGGGCCTGTGAACTCTGGTTAGGGTGTGAGGTCTCAGCATCTGTGGCCTGGACCCAAGGGGAGGGTCCCCAATGCCTCCTCCTGGTGCCCAAGGCCGGGGGCCTCTCCCACCCTCACCTCCTCCCCGAGGACCCCCACTCACAGCCGGGGCCTCTCCCACCCTCACCTCCTCCCCGAGGACCCTTTCCTCAGGTCTAGTTCTGAGAACAGGCCCCAAGTGGCCCTTGGAGCTCCCCAAAGCTGTGGTTTTCTGGGGTGGAGGAGGTGCTGGGAGGAGGCCAGGCCTGCCCAGGGCCCATTCTGGATGGACTGGGTACCTGGAGGGAAAGCCCCCTGGGGGGCTCTGTGCAGACCCCCCAAATCTACCATGGGGACCCTGGGGATGCACAAGTGGTTCAAGGGAGGCCCAGTGACCCGACCGCAGCCCAGGGCCCGGTGCTTCCTCCGGGTCCTCTGGGAGCGGAGGGTGCCACCCACGTGTCCTCAGCAGCCTGGGCCGGGACCTCTCGGCCAGACCCCTCCCCTGGGGCTCCACCCAGACCCCAGCTGCGCACGCTCAACAGACAGCCGCAGCTCCCCCCTTCTTCACACCCATGCACCCCAGTTCGTACACACCCATCACACACCCACACACACACACTCGTCCCCACTCACTCATCACCCCCATCTCCACACACCCACACAGATGCGATGCACCCCCATATGCCCACCCACAGCACATCCACAGCCACACCCAGCACACACACACTCTCATGCGTGCACTCACACACCACTCACGCTTATGCACCCGCACACTCACCCTCCCTCTCATGCACACCCTCCCACACTCACACACACCCGCACTCACATTTGCACACCCGCACTCACGGGTCTTCCCTTGCCTTCTTTTTTTTATCAAAATCTGTTGGGGAGGGGTGGGCTCGGGCAGGAGGGTGCGGTCGCGTCTACTGCATCGGGGGGCGGCCGGTTGCTGAACCCTCGGCTCTCGGCGTTGCTCGGAGGGTACCGGCGGCGGGGGCTCTTTCCCGGAGGCGAGGGCGAGGCGGGGGACTTGGCCGAGTCCCCGGCGGAGGCGCGCAAGGTGTGGAGGGCGGCGAGAAAGAAACGCAAGACACGTTTCCTTCAAGGTGATAAAGCCAAGAGCCTTTATTAGGGGAGAGGTACAAGTTTATATTGGGCGGCTAAGGGGGCGGGCTAGTTGTAGGGGTATAAGGCCCAAATGCTGAGGGGATAAAGGCTTGGATTGGTTCTGAGAGGGCGCGGAGGTCGATTGAAAAGGGCGGGAGTTGCTCCGGCAACGGGGAGTGGGCGGGCAAGGTAAAGGGGGCGGTTTTCTCCGGCAAGCTTCTCCTGACAGTTGTGCTTTGGGTGAGGAAATGGGGCCTGCTTCCGGCTCCACTTTCTCAGGCCCGGGGGGCTGCGGAGGGCGCTGTCGCCCGTGCCCACCACCCACCCCAGGGGCTGATCAGGTCCCCCGGCCCAGGCCCGCCAAGTTGAAGCACGTAATCAGTATCCCGCAGGAGGGGTGGTCCCTGCTGGGCCGGGGGAAGCTGTCCCGGAGAGCTCAGTGAGGCAAGGCCGAGGGGACGCCCCACTCGGGAGTGTCAGGTCAGGGTGACCCCTCAGGGGGTTTCTGGGGAGGGGGAGGCCTGGAGGGTTGGGGAGTGGGGGCCGTGGGCAGCGCCACGGGGGGCTTGAGAATGAAAGGACATGACCCCGCAGA